>NW_020855041.1:155169-197673 GCF_000972845.2 Larimichthys crocea | reverse complement strand
ATTAAATTAAATTAAATCAAATCAAATCAGATTTTATTTGCCCAAAGTCACAAAGTACATTTGCCTCAGAGGGCTTTACAATCTGTACAAGGAGTGACACCCTCTGTCCTTAGACCCTCGGTTCGAGTGAGGAAAAACTTGCCCACAAAAAACCTTTAACAGGGAAAAAATGTGGAAGAAACCTCAGGAAGATTATTGGAGCAGCCTGATAACAAAGAGTTACAATAGTCCAGCCTTGAAGTAACAAATGCGTGGACTAGTTTTTCTGCATCCGCTTGAGACATGATGCATCTGATTTTGGCGATGTTACGTAAGTGGAAGAATGAAGTCCTCGAAATTTGGTTTATATGGACATTAAAGGACAAATGAACAAACAAAAACAACTCCAAGATTCTTTACAGTGGAGCTGGAAGCCAGGGTGATCCCATCTAAAGTAACTGAATCTCTAGAAAGAGAGTTTCTGTAGTCTTTGGGTCCAATTACAAGAAGTTCAGTTTTGTCTGAATTTAACATCAGAGAATTGTAGGTCATCCAACTTTTTACAACTCACCTGTTCAAATTATAATAAGGCTGCAAGTTCTGCAGATTTACAGAGTTTTACCACAGCGCGTTAGAAACTTCTGGGTGACGTCACATATACCACGGCCGTGTTCATACAGTCTGTGATCGACAGAGAGAAAGAAGAGTTGATTTTAAACGAGTTGAAGTTTTATTTCTGTGTTCAAACCTTTAGCTGAGGTGAATCATCAGTATACTCTATTATACTAAATGATTATATTATTATTATTATACGCTAGTATCTAATCATCAGTATACTACGACGGAGTATTAGGGCCACATTTGAATAAAAAAAATGGAATTAATTGCGAGATTAAAGTCGTTATTAAATATGGCGAGAATTTATTACGAGATTAAAGCCGTTATTAAATATGGCAGCGAGAATGAAGTAGGAGAATAAAGTGGTAAATATTCTATTGTGTAGTTTTAGAGGAGGACACTTGTTAAAATGAGGCCGTGGAGGATTTTGTGGAATTGTCCTTTTGCAGGTTTCACAAACAAGGAGATACTTTATATCTGCGTGTGCTGCTGCTTTAAAGGGCTGGTGCGCGTGCCAGTGTAGATGCAGGTGTAAATGCAACACAGCCACTGTCCAAGCATTACTGATTATATGTTGCAGGTTTATTAGGCTACACACAGCCGACACACGCCATGCACGGACAAAACCCGCGTGGATTCCCCAGCATGTGCCCCTGCGCTGATTCACCCACCTACCTGTGTAGACTGAAACAATGGTCTGAAGAGATACTGCCACCTACCGGCATAAAGGTGCCGCCATATATCCAATCCATACCGGAAAGCCAAAGTGGAAGTAGTTTCAAAATAAAACAAAAAAACGAAAAACAAAATGAAAGATTAAAAACACGCACGTTTACACCACAGTTGTGTGTCTTCCCTTTTTAGAAAAAATCATCAGCAGATGCAATCTGCCCTGCCCTGGACCCGACTGCTGGCAGAAATCATGATGGGCCCTGTTTTAGAACCCCCCTAAAGATCATCAAGGCCAAAAGTGTGATTCAGTTTTATTTTATTATTTCTGCATGTTTAGTGTATTTACCTTGTTGTATTTCTTTGTTTCTACGTAAAGAACATAATAAAACATTTTCTTACAAAAAAGTCCGAGGCAGTTATTAATGTTGCCAGCATGATAGTGTAATGTTGTGTTTAACTATGTTGCTCACGATGGCCCGCTCATCCCTGAAGAACCCTGGTGGGTGAGGAAACGACCAGCAGGACTGATGTCTTTTAGCTACGCTTTCTTACTATGATTTTGAGCAAACAATGTGTGGGTAGTCTGTCCTGTGTTTAATGAAGCATCCTCTGGTGGCAGGTGGGCCATAGACAGGAAAGACAGGGAGATCATGCCAGCTTCCTGCAAAACAAGATCAGGGCAATACCGTCCTTACGCGGTATTACCCACCAATGATTATGGTTTTTCAGTTCTAGTATGGAATGTGTCAGTATCGCCTACAAAACACACAAACATTGTTATTCACGTTTAGCCTAATAACTATATTAATATTTACAATCAATATTAATTATATCGATGAAACATTACATTAAATTATATTTACCATATAGGCTACTAATGTGATAGTATCTATTTAAGTTGAGAATTCCATCACCACACAAACATAATTCACATTTGTATTCACAATGTTGATATTGAAGGTAAATCAATGAACGTTAACGTGTAAGCAATATTACTGTTGGATAAACATCTGAATTCACACAAATGCACGGGATTGTGTTATGTGTAAACTATACAGTCTGTGGTGTAAACGTGTGTTTTTAAGCTTTATTTTATTTGTTTATTTTTTTATTCATTATTCCCCTTTTACCTTCTTAACTTTTTATTTATTTATTATTCTTTTTATTTTATTTATATTTATTTAAGTGTATTTATTATTCTTTTAATTTAGAATAACTTTTAGTTATTATTCCTATTTACCTTTTTATTTATTTATTTGTATTTTTTTTATTTAGGTGTATTTATTATTTTTGTATTTATTGTTTATTCATTATTCCCTTTTACCTTCCTTGACCTTTTTATTTATTTTTATTATTTTATTTATTTATTTTTATTCATTCTTTTATATATTTTGGTGTATTTATTATTTGTTTTAATTATAATAATTTTTAGTTATTCCTTTTTACCTTCTTATTTATTTATTTATTTCTCTTTTTTATTTACATTTAAAATCTGCTGTGAAAATGATTTTTCTTCATATGGATAAAATAAAAAATGTATTTAAAATGATGAATAAACAACGTGACTCGCTCAGGTTGAGTCATTTATTTTAGAAGCTTCTCGTCTTTCATAATTAATAATTAATACAGGTGTTTATGTAAATTATGATTATGACCTGTAGGTGGACATTATTCACACAAACATGGGGATCTAGGACAATTTGTCAGTTTGTAGTTTTATCGTGGTGTCGTTGTCATGGTTACGCGCTCGCAGTGACGTCAGTTTGTAGTTTTATGGTGTTGTTGTTGTAGTGACAGTCCTCCGCCGCAGGGGCGCTGTGCTCTCTGTGCGCCCCCTTTATTCAGCGCAGAAGAAGAAGGAGAGCGACAGCATGGCAGCCTCCACAGACCACGCGGACCTGTCCACGGGGACCGATCCACAGACTGCAGAGTCCACCACAGGCTGTCCGGACCCGGACCCGGAGCAGGCAGCTCAGGACCCGGATGGGGATGAAGACGAGCCGCCCGGGCCGAGGATCCGAGACACCCCGCAGGACATCCGGCTGGAAGCGATCGCCAACACGGTGGCTCTCCACCCGAGCAGGGACGTCCTGGTGTGCGGGGACGTGGACGGGGACGTGTACGCTTACTCCTACTCGTGCACGGAGGGGGAGAACCGGGAGCTGTGGTCGTCCGGACACCACATGAAGTCCTGCCGCCAGGTGCGCTTCTCCGCGGACGGACTGAAGCTGTTCAGCGTGTCCCGGGACAAGGCGGTCCACCAGCTGGACGCGGAGCGGGGACAGCTGGTCACGAGGATCCGCGGGGCGCACGGTGCTCCAATCAACAGCCTGCTGCTGGTGGACGAAAACATCCTGGCGACCGGGGACGACGGAGGAACCCTCAAGGTTCGGACTGTGTTCGTATTGAGTCCACATTGATGGTCAGACCTGAGCCAAGCATACCAAAGAGGGCTAAAGTGGTCTGTTGATGGTCTAACCCGGTCTTTAAATGGTCTGAGATGGTTTGGTCCATCACAGTCCAAGTTGGTATTTTAATGGTCCCGGAACTCTGGTCTTAATGCTCCTAAATGGTCCAAGATAAGTCTGTTCATGGTCTCCAAATGGACCCAGGTGGTCTTTTGGCAGATCACCCTCATCTAATGGTCCAAGTTGATGTTTTAATGATGGTTTCTAGTCTAAAATAGTCCAGGAGGATCTCTTGTTGGTGTAAACATAAGATGAAAGGGCCAGAATGGTCTTTTGATAGACGTTAGATGGTTCTAGCTGGTGTTGTGATGGTCTGAGATGGTTTCTTAATGCTTTTTATTGGTCCAAGACAGTCTTTTGATGGGCTAATCAGGTCTTTAAATGGACCAAGCAGAAGTTGTGAAGGCTCCTGATGGTTTTTAACAGTCCATCACAGTCCAAGTTGGTCTTTTGATGGTCTAATCTGGTCTTTAAATAGTTCTGGCTGATGTTGTGATGGTCTGAGATGGTTTCTTAATAGTCCACCATGGCATACGTCACGCCATGTAACTTTTTGTTGGACAGTCAGTATCATCACCTCTACTTTGACAGTCCAAGCTGGTTTGTCAATGATCTACGATTATGTTTTAGTGATCCAAAATGTTCTTTTGATGGTCTAAGCTGGAGCAACTGGACTTAGGATTGTAGATCTGTGAAGACACTTCACCTCTGAACTCGTCTTAAAGTCCAAACTTGTGTTTTGATGATCTTAAGGTGTGGGACATGAGGAAAGGGACAGCCATCATGGATCTGAAACACCATGAGGATTACATCAGTGACATCGCCGTGGACCGGGCCAAGAGGATCCTACTTACTGCCAGGTAATAATAATGATAATGAACCCAAAAAAACAGTTTATGGTGGTCTGCCTAGATCTTGAACAAGTGTCCATGAACGTTTAAAAATGTCTTCTTCTCATTTGCTCTAATCTAATACAGTGGCGATGGTACCATGGGCGTCTTCAACATCAAGAGGCGGAGGTTCGAGCTGCTGTCGGAGTACCAGAGTGGCGATCTAACGTCGGTGGCGCTGATGAAACGTGGCAAGAAGGTGGTTTGCGGCTCCAGCGAGGGGACCATCTACATCTTCAACTGGAACGGCTTTGGAGCCACCAGTGACCGCTTCGCCATCAAAGCAGAGTCGGTGGAATGCATCGCCCCCGTCACCGACAACATCATGTGCACCGCCTCCATGGATGGGTACATTCGGTGAGTTGGTTGACCGACGTGACCACTTGATCCATGCTGGTGTTTTAATGGCCTAAAATGTTCTTATGGTGGTCTAGACTGGTCTTCAAATGGCCCTAGCTGGCAGTTTTTGAAAGTATCCAATATGTCACACCATTCAGTTATTTGCTGCATCATTGCATTGGGTCTAACTTGAACAATGCTGGAATTTGAATTGCTCAGGTTGGTGTTTTGATGGTCCAAGCTGGTATGCCAATGGTCTATAATGTTCTAAGCTGGTATTCAAATTCTAAAATCTGACATTTTTATAGTCTAAGGTGGTTTCTTAAAGACCCAAGATGGTCTTAAAATGGTCTAAGCACATCATACAAAATAAAATGGTGTTTTGATGGTCTAATCTGGTCTTAAAGTGGTCTAAGCAGGTCTTTAAATGGTCCAAGCTTACGTTGTGATGGTCTGAGATGGTTTCTTAATGGTCCAAAATGGTCTGCCAAGTACCAAATTTGTTTTTGTTGGACAAATCAGTAGAGGTCACCACTGCATTGGGTCCTTACCCCAGTCAGCCCTAATTTGTTGCCCTTTAGTTAGCCCAGGACCACCATATATTTGATGTTAAGCATTGCACATGTTATAATGTAATAGTAAAGTTATGTCATATCCTCTACCAGAGCTGTCAACCTCCTTCCCAACCGGGTCATTGGCTGCATCGGACAGCACGTCGGCGAACCCATCGAAGAGCTCGCCACGTCCTGGGACTCCCGCTTCCTCGCGAGCAGCGCCCACGACCAGCTCATCAAGTTCTGGGACATTTCCAGTTTACCCAACACGACCGTCAACGAATACCGCAAGAGGAAGAAGAAAGATGGCCGAATGAAGTCTCTCACCAAGAAAGCTCACGGAGACAACGACTTCTTCTCAGGACTCGTAGAGGAAACGGAGAAGAAGGAGGATGAAGACGAGGAGGAGGGGGAAGACGATGACAGCGACAGTGACAGCGGCAGCGACTAAAAAAAAATGTTGTCACGGTGCCTTCAGACATTTTTAGTCCTAAATAGGTGAATGGACATGTCTGCTGTTGGTTGGAGGCTTTCATACAAAGCGCATCACGATGTCCGGAGTTTCTACGGTAGCATGAACGGCAGATATTAGCTCCTGGCAGTGCTGGTGCCTCATTTCGGATATGACTTTGACCGAGAACCAAGCCACCGCTGGTGACTGTGTAAATATATAGGAATATCAGGCCAACATATCCTTGAGAAATATTCATTCAAGGGCCTACTGACTGTTAAAGAGCACTAAAATAAGGGTATTAAGCCTAGACACTTTTTTGGTACAGACCAAAAACTGTTAAAAAGTTGGATTTGTAATCTTATTTATGTATTCGTACATCGATCAGATGATTAGAAATCTGAAATCTTTTGCATATTTTGGGGATGTTTTCCTTTTTAGGCAAAGTTCTTGTGAATGCTGTGGTTGTATTGAATTAAAAAAACACTTGTTTGTTTTACTCCTGATCTGCAGTCTGGAGCCACCATTGTAGTGTTTTTTAATATATATATCTATTATATATAGTAATAGATATATATATTATATATATATATATATATATAAGTAGATATATATATATATGGTTATATATGATATATATATCTGGTTTACATGTATATAATGTATAGTATATCTATAATATATCTTATATTATCTATCCTCTCCTCTCTCCTTTGTTAGGAGTGATCATGCATATATCGCGACTCTCCTTTTTGGTACTAGACTCTAGCCATCACACGCCTCATTGAGCGAGTTGGTCCGTTGCTGCGACTCGTTGTCCCGCCATATGGATGTGGCAGATCTGCCCGTAAACTAAAACAAGCAGGGCCGGTTTTAGCTAGTAGGCAATGTGGGCGACCGTGCAGGGCGCAGTCTCCGTGAGGGCTTAAGTTAATGCCTCTTATACACCCGTTCACACACCACACACAATATATCTGGGAAACAAAGCTCCTTTGCCACATCCAAAATGGCGGCCGCCGCCGGAAGTAAACAAAACCGCGTTAATGCGTTAATTTTTTAACGCGTTAATTCTTTAAAATAATCGACAAAATTAACGCGTTAATTAACGCGTTAATTAACGCGTTAATTTTGACAGCACTAATATAATAATATGTGTGGTGTATATATATATATATATATATATATATATTATTATAGATATATTATATATATATTGGTGTGTGTGTGTGTGTGTGTGTGTGTGTGTGTGTGTGTGTGTGTGTGTGTACATATATGTACAAATCAAGTTTTTACTACAATTCACACTGGATTAAAGGTCCAGTATGTAATATCCCTCCCCTCTCTCCATGAGGTGGTACAGTCCAACGGCCGGCGGGAAAGCGTTAAGCGTCACGTGAGAGGAGCTCATCCGCCAACATGGCGACGGGCAGGCAGACGTAGCTTAGTAACGAGAAGTTTCCTGTCGAACCGACGACGAGTTCATCCACGTTACGTGACCGGACAGTCTGTCGGTAAGTCAACAAAGGTGTTTTACGTCCCGTTAACGTCACAGGCGGGAAAATTAAGAACGAACGCGGAGCTCAGATGTGACGTGTTAGCAGAGCTAGCCGAGGTTAGCTTCAGTGCTAACGTGTGTTTGTAAACAATGAGTCAGCACGCGGCGGGAAACGAAACCAGAGACGCGGACTATGACTCAGCGATTTAAGAAGCTGTGTGTGTGTGTGTGTGTGTGTGTGTGTGTGTGTGTGTGACACAAAGTGATGGGATGCACCAAAATGAACATTTTCGGCCGAAACCGAATAAAAATTAAATGGTTGGCCGAATACCGAAACCGAATATGAAATGCGGTTGTTAAATTTTTTTACTATTTTTTTTTTTTTACTATTGCATAAATAGCCTAGAATAAATTTGTAGACATGTTTTTTCAAAGAAAGTAAATGTTTATTTAATATCCTTCAAATATTCCAGTAGAATTTCCAGTTAGTATATAATTATTATTTCATTTATACTGTTAGAAAGCCCATGTTGTTTTAATCACTGTTAATTTGTTCTTGAAAGAAATACTATTTAGTTTTATTATGTTTCAGGTGAATTTCCGTTTTTCCCACGTTCATGAACGCATCATAGTCATTCCGACGGTCTTTGAACGCACCTCGCATGTGAGACGCCGTAGTTTAGGGAGAAGTTTATAGCTTCGCCGTTGTCTCTCCGGCTGTGTTCTGTCCGTTGTCTCTCCGGCTGTGTTCTGTCCGTTGTCTCTACGGCTGCGTTGTGTCTGTTGTCTCTCCGGCTGTGTTCTGTCCTTTGTCTCTACGGCTGCGTTGTGTCTGTTGTCTCTCCGGCTGCGTTCTGTCCGTTGTCTCTCCGGCTGCGTTCTGTCCTTTGTCTCTCCGGCTGCGTTCTGTCTGTTGTCTCTCCGGCTGCGTTCTGTCCGTTGTCTCTCCGGCTGCGTTCTGTCCGTTGTCTCTCCGGCTGCGTTCTGTCCGTTGTCTCTCCGGCTGCGTTCTGTCCGTTGTCTCTCCGGCTGTGTTCTGTCCGTTGTCTCTCCGGCTGCGTTCTGTCCGTTGTCTCTCCGGCTGCGTTCTGTCCGTTGTCTCTCCGGCTGCGTTCTGTCCGTTGTCTCTCCGGCTGCGTTCTGTCCGTTGTCTCTCCGGCTGCGTTCTGTCCGTTGTCTCTCCGGCTGCGTTCTGTCCGTTGTCTCTCCGGCTGCGTTCTGTCCGTTGTCTCTCCGGCTGCGTTCTGTCCGTTGTCTCTCCGGCTGCGTTCTGTCTGTTGTCTCTCCGGCTGCGTTCTGTCCGTTGTCTCTCCGGCTGCGTTCTGTCCGTTGTCTCTCCGGCTGCGTTCTGTCCGTTGTCTCTCCGGCTGCGTTCTGTCCGTTGTCTCTCCGGCTGCGTTCTGTCCGTTGTCTCTCCGGCTGCGTTCTGTCTGTTGTCTCTCCGGCTGCGTTCTGTCCGTTGTCTCTCCGGCTGCGTTCTGTCCGTTGTCTCTCCGGCTGCGCTCTGTCCGTTGTCTCTCCGGCTGCGTTCTGTCCGTTGTCTCTCCGGCTGCGTTCTGTCCGTTGTCTCTCCGGCTGCGTTCTGTCCGTTGTCTCTCAGGCTGCGTTCTGTCCGTTGTCTCTCAGGCTGTGTTCTGTGTTCTCGTCCCTCTCTGAAGCAGCAGGATGCCAGGGAAGACGGGTGACTTCAAACCAGGAGACCTGGTGTTTGCCAAGATGAAGGGCTTCCCTCACTGGCCTGCCAGGGTACACACACACACACACACACACACACGTCCTTCATATATTTCTGTGCTGTGATTGGTCATTAACACTCTTGTGTGTGTATGTGTGTTCAGGTGTGTAAGTCGGAAGACAAATACAAGAAGCGTGTCCCAGTCTTCTTCTTCGGGACTCATCAGATGTACGTACACGCAGCTGCCCATCACTTCCTCAGATAACCCATCGATTGATTTCTTCCTTCTTTCCTTCCTTCCTTCCTTCCTCAGAGGTAACCTCCCTCTGGAAAACGTCGTCCCTTACATCGGCAACAAGATGAAGTACGGCAGCGGCGTTCGGATCAAAGGCTTCACCGAGGGCATGTGGGAGATCCAGAACACGCCGGGAGTCTGCAGCAAACTCAAAGTCAGTGTAATTATTGGTGTTGTTACTTTTGTTTTTGTTGTCTGTGTGTTCCACAGATGTTTGGTTCTAACAGCTGTTCTCTGTTCTGTTGTGTCCTCAGATACCGACACCTCCGACACCGTCACCTGCCAAACAGTCTAAAGCTACACCTTCTAAACCGACCTCTGCCTCTAAAGCTACACCTTCTAAACAGGCGACGAACGACAAACTGAAAACTGCCCCGACTAAACCAGTTCTCAGTAAATCTGCCCCCGCAAAGTCCGACAGTAAAACAGCTGCCGGCAGAAGTGCTGGGAGTAAAAAGGAAAGCGCCACCAACACTGCCGCCGTGGCTAGAACTCCGACAAGAGCTTCGTTAAGATCTGCTCCGGACTCCAGACAGACTCCCGAACAGGCTTTGGCTTCGAAAGATGCCACGGCTGCAGACGTGTCCGACATGGCTGTGAATACACGAAGCAGGAAGGCAGCTGCAGGAGAACGAGCTGAAAATAATGTTGTTGCGACTCCTGCAGAGAATAAGAAGGAGGTACGATGGTTTAAAAGATTTTGAACTTCTTCGATTCACGCGGTAAACATAAATGTATTTTTCTTTTTGTCTTCACAGACGGTGGCAAAAGTGACGAAGCCAAAAACTCCCTCCAAATCCTCTGAAAGTGTTCCTGACAAACCTGCAGTTGAAGCAACAAGTAAAGTTACGGCTGAGAAGAAAACTCGGAGCGCCACAGAAGCTCCGGCAAAGACGACGGACTCCAAACCAGCTTCAACCCGTACAGACACTGAGGAGGCTGCACGTCCTGTGACGACCAGGAGCAGAGGAGCAGAGCCCAAGGTAACCTCCAGACCAGCAGACAGCAGCTTTACAGTGAATCCTCAACCAGCACGGTGTGAATGTGAGAAGTTGTTTTCTGAGATAAACAGGAGGTGGCGCCAATTCTCCATCCAGACAGAAGAAGAAGGAGAGAGCTGGAGGAGATGAGGAGGTCGCCCTGCTGCAACACTTCAATAAACTTTTGTTGTTTTGTTTCATCAGGTCGATGCTGAGCAGCAGAAGAATCAAACTCCTGCTGCTCCTCCTTCAGGTAACCAACACAAACACATCTAACTCTCTTAGGATAAACATTAGAAGCTGTCTGAGGTTTAAAACATGGTTTCTCCTCCAGCAGTCAACAAAAAGAAGACGACACAAACATCCAAGAGCGACAGAGGAAAGAAAGACGAGGAGGAGAAGACGACACAAACGTCCAAGAGCGACAGAGGAAAGAAAGACGAGGAGGAGAAGACGCAGGAAGAAAAGGACACGAAAGATTCATCAGAGAGCCGAGGAGTGAAGAGGAGGAGAGACGAGAAGGACGGTGGTGAAGGAAAGAAAGAAGTGATGGTGAAAGAGAAGATGTCAGAGAGGAGAACAAAAAAGGAAGAGGAGAAAGAGGAGGTGAAGTACAGGAAAACAAAGCGAGATGAAGGTGTGGACGAAAAGAAAGAAGTAACGATGAAGGAGAAGACAGAAGAAAAGTCATCGGCAGAGAGCCGAGGGATGAAGACGAGGAGATCAGAGAAGGAGGAGGAGGAGAAGATGACCACGAAAGACAACGACGAAGAAAAGGAGGAGAGGACGAGGAGAGAAACGAGGTCAGAGAGCGAAGGAAGAAAAAGAGCGAGAGAAAAGGAGGCGCAGCTGACGCCAAAGAAGGACGACAGAGAGGAGAGCCGAGGAACGAAGAGGAGGAGGGAAGAGGAGGAGAAAACTGAAGGGATGAAGACGAGGAGAGCGGAGGAAGAGAAGAAGACGAAGGATGCTGGTGAGGAAGGAAAGGAGGAGACCAAAGAGAAGACGAACGAGGACGAGAAGGAGAAAGGAGGCAGCTCTGTGGACGCAGAGGAGGTAAAATGTTCAGCTGTACTCTGTGACCGAGCTCAGCCCGTCACTTTAAAACATTCAAGAGATTTTCTGTTTGTCCCGTGCAGCGACAGCGCCACCTGGCAGCCAAGAGGGAGAGTTTGTTTAGATCTTTAAGAGGTCTGCTGAAGGCCGAGAGAGGAGCGCCGAGGAGGGAGGCCACGAAGTAAGAAACACACACGCACACTGTCTGTTAACGTGTACAAGAGAGTTAACGCCAACGTCTGTCTCATCAGGAAACCCGGAGACCGACTCAAGAAGAAGGTCGCCACGGCGATCAGCAAGAAGTCGGCCGTGAAAGCCTTCAGAGACACGACAGAGGTGAAACAGAAAGAGGGAGAGAAGGCAGAGGGGAAGCTGTCCGGACAAAAGAAGGAGGTGAAGAAGGAGGAACTGAAGAGTACAACTACAGATGAAAAGGAGGGCGGGCAGTCCAACAAAGACGAGATGAAGAATGAGAGGAAAATCATCGGAAAGATTGTGAAGGCCGGACATGGAACGAAGGTTCAGGTCAAGACGATAATGGGAGGAACGATGGGAGGAGCAGACGAGGAGGAGGAGGAGAAGAAGAAAGAGAAGGCGAGGAGAGAAGAAGAGGCGAAGAAAAACGGTTCAGACAGTGAGAAAAGAGGTGAAGACAGAAAGACGGTGGAGAGGAAGTCTGAAAGAACGAGAGCAGCAACGACGGAGGACAAAAAGAACAAGGAGGCGACGCTGAAGAAGAACGAAGAGGAGCAGAAAAAGCCGCAAGAGAAGAAGAACGAGAGCGAAGCAGTGGAAAAAAAGACGAGAGAGCAGAAGAAGAGTGAAAAAGCTGAGCGGGAGGAGAAGGATGACGACGCCACGGCAGAACACACAAACACACCACAGAAGAAGAGCGACACAGCCACGACAGAAAGTGGCGAGACGTCACAGGCCGAGTCAAAACCTGAAGAAGAAGAAGAGGAGAAGACGAGCGCAGAAGAAGACAGCAAAGCGGCGAGCGACTCGTCAGATGGAGGGAAGGTGGAGCAGCAGAAGAGCTCCACCATGACGCTGACGGACTCGACTCTGCACAGGATCCACGGAGACATCCGGATCTCTCTGAAGTCGGACCACCCCGTAAGACAGACCTGTCTGTGAAGCTACGGGACCCAACGCGTTAGCCTGTTAGCCCCTTTTAGCCCCCGTTAGCCTGTTAGCTCCTTTTAGCTCCCGTTAGCCTGTTAGCTCCTTTTAGCTCTTGTTAGACTGTTAGCTCCATTTAGCTCCCGTTACCCCTGTTAGCCCCTTTTAGCTCCCGTTAGCCCCTTTTAGCTCCCATTAGCCTGTTAGCTCCTTTTAGCTCCCGTTATTCCCTTTTAGCTCCCGTTAGCCTGTTAGCCCCTTTTAGCTCCCGTTAGCCTCTTTCTGCTCCTTTTAGCTCCTGTTAGCCTGTTAGCTCCTTTTAGCTCCCGTTAGCTTGTTAGCTCCTTTTAGCTTCTACCTCCTTTTAGCTCCTACCTCCTTTTAGCTCCTTTTAGCTCCTTATAGCCCCCGTTAGCCCCTTTTAGCTCCTTATAGCCCCCGTTAGCCTCTTTTAGCTCCTACCTCCTTTTAGCCCCTTTTAGCTTCTACCTCCTTTTAGCCCCTTTTAGCTCCTTCCCCCCGTTAGCCCCTTTTAGCTCCTACCTCCTTTAGCCCCTTTTAGCCCCGACCTCCTTTTAGCTCTTTGTTTTTGTCTTTGGGTTAGAGTTACAGGCTCTGACACACAAAACAAGTTAGCGACTAGCTCATGAACGTCGGTCAAATTAAAGGTTTGACCTGATAATGGCCCTAACTGTAAATCCTTCTTTGGATGAAAATCAGCTTGATTCAGATTCAGATTTAGTTTTTGTGTCTCTGAGAACAATCTGTGGAATAATCTGGGACGATTTGTCGATTCCTGAACGTCTGAAACGTGTTTGTGTGTTTCAGGACATCGGTAAGTGTGTGAGGGCGTTGGATCAGCTCGGCATGGTTTACGTGACGTCCAAACACGTGCAGAGACACAGCGAGCTCGTCTCCACGCTGAGGAAGGTACGACACACTAATTAAAGTTAACGAGGAGCTGCTGACGAACGTCTGCTAACGCGTTTTATTTTCTCGTGCAGCTGCGTTACTACAGAGCCAACCAGGCCATCATGGACAAGGCGTCCATGCTGTACAACCGCTTCAAGAACACCTTCCTGGTGGGGGAGGGCGAGGAGGTGGTGAGCGCCTCCTTCCTGCGCTCCCTGCTGGAGGAGAAGGAGAGGGAGGAGGCGCAGCGGGCGGAGCGCTGCAGGGAGCAGTTGGTGAGGGACGAGCTGCTGCAGGAGGTGAAGAGACTCATGGTCCAGGTGAAGGGGCGGAGGAGGACTGATGGTGGAGAGGTGGAGGCGACGGGAGGAGAGGAGGCGCAGCTAACGGACGGTAAATCTCTAAAACAAGACCTAAAGTCCTGTGAATAGATCTGTCATGTGACCTGTGACCTGTTCATTGCAGCTCCAGTGGACTCTTCCTGAAGCAGCTCGGACCGAACCAACTCTAACGTGGGGAGGGGTGTCACCTCCTGTGACGTCGCAGCTCATTATTTATTCATACTGTAAATGAAAGGTGGCGTTGTGTTTGAGTTCCACCTGAGCAGGTGCAGTGTTCACAGTGATACATTCATACTGACGTCATTTTTACCTGAGCATTAATCCAATGTTACCTGTTTTTTAAGCTAAAACTGAAGCACGGATGGAAGAACGTAACGTCAGACTACCTCTGTCCTCCGTCACAAGGAGACGAGACGCTCCGTCCAGCCGCTGTGAACTGGTTACTGTCCCCGCTCTTTGTTCCAGGTCATGTTGAAGCTGCAGTAAAGCATTAAACTTACAAAGAAGTGTTTCTGTACAGCAACATATTTTATACTGTTTTATTGTGTTTGTACTCTGTTATGTGGTTTGAAGAGCTTGAACAAGTAGATCGACTGACAGCATGCGATAAAAACATACACTGAGAATGTATGAATAATTAAAACTCACATTTTATTCTAACTGTGTCTTTCTGTCTTAAAAACAACCTGCAAAGTTTTCTTACAGGAGAGTTTATAAACCAGATAGACAGTCTGCGGGGACGTCACAGAGACTACGTCCAGGTTTTAGACAGTCTGCGGGGACGTCAAGGAGACTACGTCCAGGTTTTAGACAGTCTGCGGGGACGTCACGGAGACTACGTCCAGGTTTTAGTCAGTCTGCGGGGATGTGACGGAGACCACGTCCAGGTTTTAGACAGTCTGAGGGGACCGTCACGGGGAGGACCACGTCAGTTTAGTCAGTCTGCTGCGGACTGCACGAGAACTACGTCCAGGTTTTAGACAGTCTGCGGGACGTCACGGAGACTACGTCCAGGTTTTAAGTCAGTCTGCGAGGACTGACGGAGACTACGTCCAGGTTTTGAGTCTGCGGAGGACGTGACGGAGACACGTCCAGGTTTGACAGTCTCAGTCACAGTGCTTGTGTGTGTGTGTGTGTGTGTGTGTGAGAAGGGGAGAGGAGGAGAGAAGATGACCACGAAAGACGGGGGGGGGGGGGAGTGTATGTATGTATGGTAGTATGTGTGTATATATATATAGTGCTGTCAAAATTAACGCGTTAATTTGTCGATTAATTTTAGAAAACACGTTAAAAAAATTAACGGGTTTTGTTTACTTCCGGTGGCAGCGTGGCGTGGGAGGAGTTCGGTGAGGCCATGGAGACCGACTTTCGAACGGCTTCGAGGAGGTTCTGGATCACCATCCGGCGGCTCAGGCGGGGGAAGCAGTGCACTGTCAACACTGTGTTCAGTGAGGGCGGGGTGCTGCTGACCTCGACTAGGGACGTCTTGGGTCGATGGAAGGAATACTTCGAAGACCTCCTCAATCCCACCAGCACGTCTTTACTTGAGGAGGCAGAGTCTGGGGACCCCGTGGTGGTCTCGCCCATCTCTGGGGCTGAGGTCCTGAGGTAGTTAAAAAAAATCCGGTGGCAAGGCCCCGGGGGTGGATGAGGTCCGCCCGGAGTTCCTCAGGCTCCGGATGTTGTGGGGCTGTCTTGGTTGACACGTCTCTGCAACATCGCGTGGACATCGGGGGGCAGTGCCTCTGGACTGGCCAGACCGGGGTGGTGGTTCCCCTCTTCAAAAAGGGGGACCGCGGGGTGTGCTCCTAATATAGGGGATCACACTCCTCAGCCTCCCCGGAAGGTCTTTTCGGGGGTTCTGACGAGGAGGGTCGCAAGATTGTCGAACCTCGGATCGAGGAGGAGCAGTGTGGTTTTCGTCCGGGCCGTGGAACTGTGGACCAGCTCTTATACCCTTAGCGCGCCCTGGAGGGTGCATGGAGTCGCCCAACCAGTCTACATGTGTTTGTGGATCTGGAAAAGGCGTTCGACCGTCCCCGGGACTGTGGGGGGTGCTCGGGAGTATGGGGTTCCGGACCCATTAATAAGGGCTATCCGGTCCCTGTACTCTCGGTGCCAGAGCTTGGTCCACATTGCCGGCAGTAAGTGGAACTGTTTCCTGTGAGAGTGGACTCCGCCAGGGCCTGCCCTTTGTACCGGTTTTGTTCATAACTTTATGGACAGAATTTCTAGGCGCAGCCAGGGCGTTGTGAGGGCTGCGATTTGGTAGCCTCAGGATTGGTCACTGCTTTTTGTTGACGATCTAGTCCTGTTGGCTTCATCGTAGCGTGACCTCCAGCTCTCTCTTGGCGTTTGAGCGAGTGCGAAGTGGCTGGGATGAGAATCAGGCACCTCCCAAATCCGAGGCCCATGGTTCTAGCGAAATGGAGGTGGAGTGCACTCTCCGGGTCGGGGATGATCCTGCCTCAAGAGAGGAGTTCAGTATCTCGGGGTCTTGTTCACGAGTGAGGGAAGGATGGAACGGGAGATCGACCGGCGGATCGGTGCGCGCTAGCGTTGCTGCAGGACTCTGCCACAGGTCCGTCGTGGTGAAGAAGGAAGCCGAGCCGAAAGACAAGCTCTCGATTTTTTTCCAGTCGATTGCGTTCCTACCCTCCCACTATGGTCACGAGCTTGGTGTAGCTGACCGAACCGAAGAATGAGATCGGAATACAAGCATCCGAAAGAGCTTCCTTCGCCGGGTGGCTGGGCTCTCCCTTAGAGAATAGGTGAGAAAGCTCGGCCATCCGCGAGGAGCTAGAGTAGAAACCGTGCTCCTCCGCATCGAGAGGAGGACCAGCTGAGGTGGCTGGGCATTCGTGCGGTGGCCTCTCTGGAAGTTCTCCTGGTGAATGTTTCGGCGTCACGCCCTCCGGGAGGCGGCCCCCGGGGAAGACCCAGGACATGCTGGAGGGACTATGTCTCTCGGCTGGCCTGGGAAACTCTTGGGGTCCCCCTGGGGACGCTGGAAGAAGTGGCCGGGGAGAGGGAAGTTGGGCCTCCTGCTGAAGCTGCTGCCCCCGCGACCCGATAAAAACGGATAAAGCGGAAGAAGACGGATGGACGGACGGAAACGTATCGCAGCAACGAACCTGCAAGGCCTGGATTGTCTGCTCTACCTACACTAAAGGAGGGTCTGTGCTATGTTGATCTATTTAACTAGTCTATGCTTATGTCTTGATCCTATCAACTAAAGGAGGTCTGTGCATATATGTCTATGATCTATTCTATACTAAAGGAGAGTCTCGTATATATGTCTATGATCTATCTAACTACAGGAGGTCTATGTTATATGTCTATGATCTATCCTAACTAAGGAGAGTCTCATGTTATATATGTCTATTGATCTATCCTAACTAGGAGAGAGTCTATGTATATGTCTATGATCTATCCTAACTAAGGAGAGGTCTATGTATATTGTCTATGATCTTCCTACTAAAGGAGAGTCATGTATATATGTATTGATCTATCCTACTAAAGGAGAGTCATGTTATATGTTATGATCTACCTACTAAGAGAGTCACTGTATATATGTCTATGATCTATCCCTAACTAAAGGAGAGTATATGTATATATGTCTATGATCTATCCTAAATAAGGGATATGTATATATGTCTATGACATCCTAACTAAAGGAGAGTCATATGTATATATGTCTAGTGATCTATCTAACTAAAGGAGAGTCTATGTATATATGTCTCTGACTATCCTAACTAAAGGAGAGTCTATGTATATATGTCTATGATCTATCCTAACTAAGGAGAGTCTATGTATTATGTCTATGATCTTATCCTAACTAAAGGAGTCGTCTATGTATATATGTCTATGATATTCCTAACTAAAGGAGAGAGTCTATGTATATATGTCTATTGATCTATCCAACTTAAAGGGAGTCTATGTTATAGTCTGCATGATCTATCCCTAAAACTTAAAGGGGAGTCTGTATCATATGTCTATGATCTATCCTAACTAAAGGAGAGCTGTAAGGTCTGTATAATGTCATATATCTATCCTAACTAAAGGAGAGTCTGTATATATGTCTATGATCTATCCTAACTAAAGGAGCGTCTGTATATATGTCTATGATCATCCTAACTAAAGGAGAGTCTATGTCTATATGTCTATGATCTTCCTAACTAAAGGAGGGTCTGGTGGCGGAACAGAGTGGATAAGGACTTTAGGGGGAACATTTCATTTTAAAAAGTTGCCCGACGGCTCGTTGGCACAAAAACAAGCACATTTTGCACAGTTGCAAAGCGAATTTAATTCCACAGAAAAGTAGTAGTAACACGACTTTTTCACACTCACATCAAAGCAAAACACCCTGTTCTACACTACAGCGTGGGCACTGTCAGTATATTCCTCATTCTGGCTTTTCTCCGTTTGCACTGTGCATATGTGCACCTTAAGCCAATAAACATGAATGAATTTCAGATACTTTATCTGAGTTTATTCTATACATTAATTTGATCATTTACATAATAAATATTTTAATAAGCTTCGGTCTCAGAAAAAACAATGCATTTCATTTAGGCTACATTTATTGATAGATTAATCGCGATTAATTACAGAATTTTTTGCGATTAATTAGTTATATATATATATAGAGAGAGAGAGAGAGAGTCCTTCTTCGCTCTGATTGGTCAGATCCCGCCTCCGTGTCTTGGTGGGCGGGGTTAAGGAAACAGGAGGTGTGTTTTCAGTGTGAACCGTTTTCTCTGCACGGAAGAGACCGGAGGAGGACACGACCGAGACCAGGACGATCTCCAGGACTGAGACCACTGAACATCTGGGCGGGTTCAGTCTGATCTGTGAGCAGCTGCACGGCGGCGTGTGTGTGTGAGTGTGTGTGTGTGTGACAGAAAATGGGATCGTGGTTCTCCTGATAGGGATACAGCAGCAGCGGACGTGAGGGAGGACAGTCACCGGGTGCAGACATGGCCCACGTAGGCAACGGAGCGACCGCCGAGGAGGAGGTGGGAGTCACACCGACACACTGCTGCCACATCCCGGACCGATCGCTCCAGAGCTGCCGCTCACTGAGCGTGTTAGAGTGCACACACACACACACACCCCTTATGACGTGAAGGTGTGTGTGTATAATATCAGCACACACACACACACACAGCCTGACTTATCAGAACCAGAACTGCAAATGTTCTGTCCGTCTCATTCCAGCTTGAAGTTGCTTGTCGCGATGATTTGAGGTGTCACCGAGAGGTCTCGGCACCTTCACGAGGTTGTTGAGGTCTCCTGGAGCTGGTCCTCAAACCTGGAGGTGTTCGCTCCACAGACCTCTCTGGAGGAGTTTGATGGTTTCTTTGGCCTCCAGACCTCTTGAGGTGCACGCTCTAGCTCTTTGATGGGGTCCCAGGAACCTCGAAGAGAGGTTCTAAAGCTGCCACAGGAGGTGTCTGCATGCAGAAGATGTCTGTCCATGTTCCTACTGTCTTTTATTTTGCATAGTCCTGAGGGTTGGAGTCATTTCTTCCTACAGGTGCTGCTACTCGTCGGTGCAGTCTATAGAGATGCAAGATGTTCCACAGAAGTCCTCTTTGGGTGTGTATCGATGCTATTTAGAGGTTCTGGAGGTCCTTGAGGATGATTTCTACGTAATTAAGGAGGTTTTAGAGTGCCACCAAGGGGTCTAGGTGCTTTCACGAGGTCCTTAGACGTCTTCTAGAGGTTTCAGACGTCCTGGAGGTTTTAGTAAAGGTGTCCAACAGATTGGTCAGTAGGTGAAGGGTCCTTTCTAAAGGGGTTCCACAGACCTCACTATTTATTTATTTTTGTGCATTTAGTGGTTCAGTCCAAGACATTTTTGAGTGTGTATCTGTGTTCTTTAAAGGTTCTAGAGTGTCACCAAGAGGTCTATTAAAATGTCTGTGTGCGTCCTTTTAGGAAAGTGTTTCTGAAAACGGGTCCGTTTGGTCCGTTTCAGTGAATTAAGGGCGTTTGAAGGAGTTCCAGAGGTCCTTTGTGGTGTTCCATGGATCTGAACCTTCAAAGACTATAAATATATCACTGTACTGCATATACAGACAGTAAACCTTCTAGAGAACTCGTCTGTCATATATAATAAAGTCTTTATCTTTTGTGTTATCACCCGACAGTAACGCTAAGATAACGCCTCTATGGTGATAGTTCTGTGTTTGTGTCGCCATAGTGACCGA
This sequence comes from Larimichthys crocea, assembly GCF_000972845.2. Lineage (NCBI taxonomy): Eukaryota > Metazoa > Chordata > Actinopteri > Sciaenidae > Larimichthys > Larimichthys crocea. The sequence continues at coordinate 177,611 of NW_020855041.1, read as the reverse complement.
CGCTGTATTGTCCACAGTAGATCACGTGACCGTACATATTCCTGCAGTCTGCATTATATAATTCATCCACAGTGACCTTAATTTAAGTAGTTTATGATCATAAAGGGACATTTCTGTGCAGAGTCACTGACCTGTAGGCCTTCCAGGTGAGCTGAGTACTGTGTTTATTCACCTACAGACTAATCCTCTTTAATTGAAGTGATGCTATCGAATCTCTTCCGTGTGTGTGTGTGTGTGTGTGTGTGTGTGTGTGTGTGTGCTTATGTAAATGATAGATCTGATTTCAGCCACAGGCTGCCTTCTGCACAACAAACACAGGAAGTTGGACGAGAATATGAGGATTGTTTTCAGCAGTTCAGCCTCTAATTGCATTTGTTCTGGTGACATCAGTGATATCCGTATTACAGAGCATTCAGTGGCCCGTATCGTGACGCCAAGTGAACCGGCGTGGTTATTTTTTAACCCCTATCTCGCCAGTAAAGGCTGATTTTTCCACCTTGCTTCATGTTGTTCAAACTGGGAGTGCCCAGTTACAACTGCTAACCAAACCTTGCTACTGCTGACCAGAAAATGTCCATGTCTGGCTCTAAGGATGAGGGCGTTCAAGAAGTGTTTCATTGGGTTTAAAGGTTTGTCAGGGGATTGCGTTAGACCTGGGTGTTGTTGAAGAGGTCTGAGATGTCTTTAAGTGAGCTAACTAGATATTTATTTAAATCTCCTTAGTTTCTAAACACAGTAAAGTGTAGAAAGTCTTGTAGTAGCTTCTTTCTCCCTCCAGACTTCACTGTGCGCTCGAGGGCCTCGGCTCAGCTGGACTTTGTGTTTACGAGCTTGCACAAAGTATTCAGGTGGATGATGTGATCTGGGTCCAGGGTGTCGACACTGTCCCACGTCATACCTCACCAGTTCATCTCCTCATTTGAGCTCACAGACCTTCCTCTGTCCACCTCCAATCTAACTCATCACATTACGGAGGAATTCAGCTGACTTGGGTTGAGCTGTGAGGAATGTGAGACGAGCTGTGTTTGAACACAGTGAGAGGTTATCATGCAAACTCAGTGCTCAGCAACGAGACGGCCAATAACACAAACACATAGACAGAAATGTGTTTGACCCGTCACGTTGATCTCTGTCCTGGAGCTGAGTAATTCTTTTTGTTCAAACCAGCAACACCGTAAACACACAACATGGTTTTATTTTTATTTTACCTTCTAGTTGGCTGCTCACCATCTCAACTATTCTGGGTCTGTCTAGAGGCCTTCTCTGGACCCACAGATTCTAACCAGGAAATTTAGACAACAAGACAGTTTTACAGATTTAAGCTGAATGGACATACTTGAAGACTTTGAGATGTGGTACAAAGCTGGTCGAGCTGCTTACAGGGTTACCTGTGGAGGTCACCTTGCATTTTGTGGTTTTGTAGACATTATCCAGGGCTTTTTGTCCAGGTTCTTCTTAATAAAGAGTTTCTAGACGCCTTTGGTGTTCCTTAACGAAGATCTCTTTGTTTCCAGCATAGTTCTTTCATTCCTGAACATATGGAGATGCACTCGGAATAAAAAAACAACTGTAACCGAACAATGCTTATTATTATTATTCCCATTATTTAAGTCGCAGCCAGCTCGTGTGTAACTATATCATACCTAAAGTGCTGAGAGCTTCAGGTGATGAATAGACTATTGTGTGACTGGCTGATGTGATTAAGAAAGCACAAGGAGACCACTGTTACAGCAGAGACTCCCATCACTCTCCATTTCCTGTGCAGGGTTGAAGGTCAAGGCTACACTACTGGCATCAAGTAGTATCAAGAGTGACACGGCATTTTGACTGGATTGGTTCAAGGTTGGGTTGTTTCCTGACGGTGGTTCTGCAGCATTTACCTTTTAGAGTTTCAGGGATTCTTGAGGAGGTCTGAGGGGCTTCACAGGTTACTGATACGGTTCTCTGGAACATTGTTTAAGTTGTGAAAGCTGCGTAGAAGTGTTTGAGATGATTCCAGATGGGTTCCTCTGGGAGTTTGACGTATTAGAAAGCAGCTTCTTGGGGTCTTGGAGGTCTTTATAGGATCACTGAAACAGCTCAGACAGTTTCCAAGGGCTTTCCAGATTGCATTGGAGTCATTCAAGGAGGTTACAGTTCCCAGGGTTCTCATAGAGGTTTTAACTCAATGGGGATTCCTCTGGAGCTTGGAAGGATCTTACAGTAAATGGGTTCTAAGTGTCTGGAAAGTCTTCTTGTGGTTCAGTGGGTACCAGAATGTGTGGTGGGTCTTCAAAGAATCTTTGAGATTGTGGCTACGTTTACACATAGCCGGGTATGTTGAGAAACGAACATTTCCCTCCCTCCGTTTTCCAAAATAACATCGTGCACATAGCATCGTTTTCAAAAAAGTCAACCCGCATAAATACGCCATCGAGCGCCGTCATAACTACGCCAAGCCTGTGGGCGGCAGTGTAGGAAGGAGAATCCTCTGCAAGCCAATCAGAATAATGTTTCCATGATCATCGTCATAGCAACAGGTAAACACTGGTCGCACTTCATCAGCTGCCTAAAACTCCGTTTATCTGAATTTACACGCAAACGCAAAACCGGAGTTTTCCAGAATCTCCACTCTAGCCGGAGTTTTTAGAAAGATTCGTTTTCAGAGGCGAGTTCATCGTTTGCGTGTAAAAGATACAAACGAAGGGAAATGTCTGTGTACGTGTAAACAGGGCCATAGTCAAGGTCTGTGAGAAGGTTTTATATCGACTTTTTGTGGAACCTTCTTGAAGGTTTGACTGGCCCAAGGGTCCGTTTTAAGGTTTCTTTGGTCTTAAAGGAACCTCTCGGTGTGTCTTTGAGAAGGTCCCACAGGTCATTTCATGGTTTTGATGGGTCTTAAAGTCTTTCTTGGAGTCAGTGAAAGGACCCCAGAGAAACCTGACATAACGCAGAACATATTTAACAGACATTTAAGATGTCTTTAAGAGCCATCTGCTGGTTTCTGGGAGGTGGAGAGGGTTGCAGAAGTTCTTCAGGAGGCTCTGGTGGCTGGTTCTCAGGCCTCTTCAGTGGGATATGTTATGATTGAAGGGTTTAACTCTGAGGAGCTTTCTGGAGTTTCCAAGCCTTCTTGAGACTAGTTGGGTTGTTTGTGTGTTTAAGTGTATCTGTTTGGTAATAGGACACAGTGCGTAGGTCTTGACTAATTGATTAGAAAGCTGCTGCTGTCACAGGAGAAGCGTCTCTGGCGTTGACCTCTCCTTGTGTGTAATATCATACAACGGTGTAGCTGTTGCGTTTTCCACATCTCCTGTTTTCATCCTTTCTACACTGATAGAAATGTTTACACCAACATATGAGATAAATCTGCCGCCAAGATTACAGGAATGTTTCGATGGGCCGGAGGTCAAACAGATCGAATCCAGAAGAGAGAGATTTTGGTGGATGTCTGATTTAAAAAGTTTATGCAAATGTATCCGTGTAATAAACCATGAGCCTGAATGAATGTCAGACTGCACCATCATCAGTTTTTAGGATTATAAACATATTTTAAAAACCCAACACCAATCTCTCCATCTGATGCATTCATGGATTTTCTTTTGATTTGAAAGGACAAGATCGTTTGTCATCGTGTGATAGTTGCATGGAGAAGATGATCGAAGGAACGAGGAAGTGGAAAAATAAAGAAAGAAGCTTTGTGTTTTGTTTTGAGTCGAGCCGACCAGGCGTCTTTAATCCTCGATTTCCACACTTTGAAGACTAAATAAAGGCTGGTTGTTTCAATATTTTACAGACTAACCAGCTGATGTGCTGTCCACTAAATCATGTTACCATAGTAACAGACTGTCATACAGGACCTGTGGCCTCGTCGGCTGCTTTCACCTCCTTCATTCATTCCTGATAGCACGCGCACGCAGCAGGAACGTATGGCGTCGGTGTGCAGCGCGGTTCATGGTGTCAGAGGGAGCATCTGTTTGTACGAGATGAAGCCATGAAGGTGTGAAAGGAGAGGATGAGTGTGCGAGCAGCGGGCGTCTGTTTGGATTCACACAACCAGCCGTCCTCCGTCTTTCTTACTTCAACACCGTCCGTCTGATGTCATGTCGTCTTTCCTCCTGTCAGCGTGTTCTCCATACGACAATCAACCAATGTTTTTAATGTCTGCAGCACAGTGTAACAGACTGAGCTAACAGCAGCTAACAGCAGCTAACATGAGCTAACAGCAGCTAACAGACTGAGCTAACATGAGCTAACAGCAGCTAACAGACTGAGCTAACATGAGCTAACAGCAGCTAACAGACTGAGCTAACATGAGCTAACAGCAGCTAACAGACTGAGCTAACATGAGCTAACAGCAGCTAACAGACTGAGCTAACATGAGCTAACAGCAGCTAACAGACTGAGCTAACATGAGCTAACAGCAGCTAACAGACTGAGCTAACATGAGCTAACAGCAGCTAACAGACTGAGCTAACATGAGCTAACAGCAGCTAACAGACTGAGCTAACATGAGCTAACAGCAGCTAACAGACTGAGCTAACATGAGCTAACAGCAGCTAACAGACTGAGCTAACATGAGCTAACAGCAGCTAACAGACTGAGCTAACATGAGCTAACAGCAGCTAACAGACTGAGCTAACATGAGCTAACAGCAGCTAACAGACTGAGCTAACATGAGCTAACAGCAGCTAACAGACTGAGCTAACATGAGCTAACAGCAGCTAACAGACTGAGCTAACATGAGCTAACAGCAGCTAACAGACTGAGCTAACATGAGCTAACAGCAGCTAACAGACTGAGCTAACATGAGCTAACAGCAGCTAACAGACTGAGCTAACATGAGCTAACAGCAGCTAACAGACTGAGCTAACATGAGCTAACAGCAGCTAACAGACTGAGCTAACATGAGCTAACAGCAGCTAACAGACTGAGCTAACATGAGCTAACAGCAGCTAACAGACTGAGCTAACAGCAGCTAACAGACTGAGCTAACATGAGCTAACAGCAGCTAACAGACTGAGCTAACATGAGCTAACAGCAGCTAACAGACTGAGCTAACATGAGCTAACAGCAGCTACAGCTGTCAGCAGTTTACTTCACTGTCCATCATAAACTCTGTAAATCACAGAGAGTTGAGGCGGAGCAGCCGGAGGACATCAGAGGGAAAACCAGAAAACATTTCCTCCATAAAATATGATCCAGTTTCACCAGAATCAGTGAAATAGTTGCTGCTGTGTGACTTAGTGCCGTAAAGCGTTACGTACTTCTCCCGACCCGGAGCCCAAAGTTACATAGAGTGAGAACAGACGTACGAATGACAGAGACACCGTTCACCTGATCACAGGTCAGAGTGGGTCACCTGATCACAGGTCAGAGTGGGTCACCTGATCACAGGTCAGAGTGGGTCAACAGTTAAACTCGAGTCTAGACTGAGCTCAGCTGTCTGAGCATCCTTCATCACTCGCCCACAGATTATTGTGACAGTCTGACACACATTATCAGACCAGATCAATATTCATCTGTCAGATGTGTCAGTGATCAGCTGATCGTTGATTCTCTGTGGGTCGATGGCTGCAGCCTGTAACTGCAGCTGTACTCCATTATGTAAGGAGCTATTATTAGACTGTGTGTGTGTGTGTGTGTGTGTGTGTGTGTGTGTGTGTGTGAGAAATCGATGCTGTTACTTTAAACTTCACACGTTCGTGTAAAAATAGAAAGTGCAGTGTGTTATAGACACTTCTGAGGACTCTATCTTAGAGAACAAACACCGGGCCGAGCCGAGCCGAGCCGGGTCAGGCCGGGCCCTTTGAAATCACAGAGACTGACTGAACCAATCAGCAGCCTCCACAGCTGAATCGGCAGTTCATCTAACAGCCACAAGGGTTTCCAAGAACAATGACAAACAGGAAAGTCCCTGAATTTCATCAGACGGGAGATTTTGGTGTTTCGTAAAGTCGTAAAGATCCGACATCCGTCTCAGGCCCCGTCATCATCTTTGTTTATGTTGCAAAGACAAAGTGATCTCAGAGAATTCAGGAATGAATTCTGAAAATGAAACAAGTGTTTTGTTTGTTTGGAGGTGACCTGATTGTTTTTTTGTTGTTGTTGTTTTCAGGACTGTTTTGAAGACGCGTACGACCGGATACCTGCGTGAGTACACACACACACACACACACACAAGGTGACAGGAAATGACCACACACATGCCTGTGTGTGTGTGTGTGTGTGTGTGTGTGTGTGTGTGTGTGTGTGTGTGTGTGAGTGTGTGTGTGTGAGTGAGTGACAGAGAGATATCGTTTCAACTTCCTCTCTGACTTTTAGTCACTTCCTGTGCTCACTGGTGGATTTATCTTCACTCTATCTGTGTGTGTGTGTGTGTGTGTGTGTGTGTGTGTGTGTGTGCAGGGCATGTCAGATGGACCTGCAGACTGCCATCCAGGAGACTCAGTGCGCCCTGAATCTGGTCCTCAACAACAAGTTCTCTGAAGCCCTGGACCTCCTCAAACCATGGTAACCACGGCAACAGGTCTACGTGTGTTGTGTAATACATACTGTGGTGTACTGTGTATTCATGAAAGCACAGTTTGTACTACAGAGCGTGGTAATACCTCTACAGCTTGTTGTACTGCTAGTAGTACTCTGTGTACTATAACTGCTCATCATTGTTTTATAATGGAAGTCTATGGGAGCCATTTCTTTAAACTGACACTGCAAAAAAACTAGAAAAAACCCTGGAGATCAAACTTGTTACTCATCAACCCCACAAACCAAATCCAGTCTGCACTCAGGATACTGGAAATAACCCCCACTCTGTTTTCTGGCGTTGAAGGGGTTAAAAGTCTGAAATCAGTTAAATCAATGGTTTGGATCAATAGAGGAGAAGTGGGAAATCAATTCTCAAATATGCCTTTTTATGACACTCTAAAATATTACAAGGTACAAAGGTTCAAATAGAATCAGAATCAGAATAAATTTTATTCGCTATGCAGGTTTACACAAACACAGAATTTACTGTGGCAGGATTGAGCATACACAGAACATATATGGACAAGAAAAGAAAAACTAGTATAGAAATAAAAATGAAATAAGGGGTATAAAATCTAAAATATGGAGGGGAATGGATATGTACAGTACAGAAGTGCAGATCACAGTGCACAAAGCTCTGATATTATTTATACATATCATTATCTGTAACTAAACATGTAGCTCCTGATGTGAAAAGGTTTCTCAAACTGTAACAATAACTGTAAATTTCTCCTGGAAGTTTTCTGTTTTTTAACATTTATATTTAAGTTTTATGTATTTTGATATAGTAGTACTTCGACTTCCCTGTACTACTGGTACTTCTATTAGTACTTTTACAGTTATCACTACAGCTTCCTCTGGATTCTCCTGTGATGATACTAGTACTGCTACAACAGTATAGTGGTATAATTACTGTGTGTGTAGGTGGAAGGACAGCATGTACCACGCGTTGGGTTACAGCAGCATCCTGGTGATGCAGGCGACGATGACCTTCGAACACAGAGACATCCAGGCTGCCATGGCGACCATCAAGGAGGCGTTACACACCTGTCAGAGGTGAGATGGACGGAGGATGAAACGTTTGCGTTCCCGTCACAATGAAGAGAAATAACCAGAGTGTATCTGCAGGTTCAGGAAGAGGAACTCTGTGGTCGGCTCTCTCTCCAGTCTGATCAGCAAACAGTCCAACCTGCAGGAAGGTACGTCAGCCTGCAGGAAGCTCGCCTCCCACAAACCTGGTGAAGCCGCAGGAAGTCACGTGTGTTTGTGTGTTTGTGTGTTTGTGTGTTTTCAGAGGAGATGCATGCTGAGATCTGCTACGCTGAGTGTCTGCTGCAGAAAGCCACGCTGACGTTTGTTCAGGTCCGGACTGAGTTTTGCTTTCACGTTGTGCCACGTCCTTCAAACTGTCCACTTGTGGTTTGTAACGCAGACTGTATGTTTATGAATCTGTCGTCTCCGAGCTAAAGATAGAGATAATTAGTATTATTGTTTTCTCAGTCTTGACAAAGTCTCAGACACACAGAAGACTCTGTGCAGACTGCAGTTCTCTACTGCTCAGCTCACGTACCTTTAAGTTTCTGACTCGTTCGATGCTCTTTCTTCAATGTACCTAAAACTTTAATACGATGGAGATATTTGGATATTCTGCTGGTCGAGGGAAACGAGCTGACAGACCAGAAGAAGTCGAAGTGAATCGCTTGTTGAATGAACAGTGACTGAATCCTCGTTGTCCCTCTTCCAGGATGAGAACATGATCAGTTTCATCAAAGGAGGCATCAAGATTCGAACAAGCTACCAAATATACAAGTGAGCGACTGTCTGCGACTGTAAAATATCAAAGTTCACATCCAAACATCCGAAAGTTGCTTGATCCTCCTCCTGATTGTTGATGTTTGATTGTCGTCCAATAGGGATTGTCAGAATGTGCTGAATGTCACTCAGGACCTGGCCGGCCAGTCGGATTCGTTCAGACAGTTTGAGGGCGGAGTCAAGCTGGGCATCGGATCTTTCAACCTGGTGAGTCCAGACGGGAGGAGTTTAACAGCAGTACATTTAAAGTACCTGCAGACCCAGAGGTACTTTTTGTCTCACAGGAGCTTTATTCTATCATTCCCATTTTTCCTTTGTCAGCCAGTTTGTTCCTAATGACTCCTTCAGGAAACATCTGACCTAACAACAAATCAATTTCCTCGCTGTGAGGTCATTAAAGTTTATCTTATCTTAAATAAATAATATTTATACTTTCTATAAGTTCCTTGAATATTTAAATTTTATTTTAATGTGGCAATACAAAGTAAAGACACCTTCAGTCCATTATTTACACAATCATGTTTCAAGAAGAAATGAGCTAACATTTTACTGTGAATGTTGTTTCTTCCAGAAGTTTCTAGTTCGTAGTCCTTCTAAATGTTTGTTACTAAAATGACTTCCAGATGTTTCCTGTTCATTGTGTTTTTGAGATGAACTGTCTCAGCTCACAGGTCATTCAGTCACCTTGTGTTTTTATTTTTTTGCTAAATATAGCGGTGTATCATCGGCATAATGACAAATCATGCAGATACCGCATAAAGTGTACACGCATTGATTACAGTATGTTCTGTATCTGTCTCTTTCAGATGTTGTCCCTCCTCCCTCAGAGGATTTTAAGGTTGTTGGAGTTCATTGGATTCTCAGGAAACAGGGTCAGCGACAATTCAAGTGATACTCTTCCCCAAAACGAGTTCTGTTCTACCCTGTAGACTTTTATCAAATCTAACATCTTCTGTCTCTCTGCAGGGCTTTGGTTTATCTCAGTTAAGAGAGGGAGCCTCCAGTCACAGTTTGCGGTCGATCCTCTGCGCTCTGACTCTGCTTTTCTACCACACATATGTGTCACTGATACTTGGTAGGTCAACACAAATGCACCGTGTCCTTTTTCTGTAGCTATAGCACATTTGCACCACAGCAGTCTGTATCTCGAACCCTTTTGGTCCCATGTTTGGAGTATTAGGTGTAAAACTCTGGTCTTCACATAGTTTTCATGCAGTCCTCTTGAGTGACTTTGAGGCTGGAGTTGATGATGTTGATGTTTGATCAGGAACTGGAGAGGGGAACCTGGTGGAGGCTGAAGCTCTGCTGGAGCCGTACCAGCAAAAATACCCCAAAGTAAGCTGAGCGCATGCACAACTAGACAAAGAAAGTCTCGTGATTATCAAGAAACTTAAACTACAATGCAAACCTACAACGGTGACTGGCTGGTGAAATATAAATTTTTTTTGTTTCAGGGCTCCATCATCCTCTTCTACTCTGCTCGCATCGCCACACTGCGAGGAAACTTCGAGAAGGTCTGAAACACCTTTTTACCTTTGTTATATTCCCTAATCTAAAATTAAAACCAGACCACCTGAACCGAGACAAGTCACGAACACGAGCAGATAGCATGTCGGCTTCTTAGGTAGCGTGGTCCCACTTGTCTCAGTCAGCATTGCATTACATGATTTACATACTGCTGTTTTTCCTTCAGGACACTGTTCTGCATATGACCTCTCTGTGGTTTAGGAAGTCAAATTCCCCCCAGACAGACACATTCAGTTTCTTGGAGTAAAGGGCGGATGGCGAGAAATGAGTCGAGTTGATGGTTGAATTGTTGATGGATGAGGTTGGTTGTGTGTCTCAGGCCAGGGCGAGGTACGAGGAGTGTATCAGCAGCCAGCAGGAGTGGAAGCAGATCCATCACCTTTGTTACTGGGAGCTGATGTGGACTCACTCCTACCAGCAGGAGTGGCAGCAGGCGTACCGCTACGCTGACCTGCTGTGCAAGGAAAGCCGCTGGTCCAAGGTAAACCAGAAAACGCTGAGGGTTCATTGAGACTTTGTTGTGGTCTTTCTTTCTTTCTTTTGTTGATTTACATTGGGTTACATTGTGTTTTCTTTATGTAAAATGAGTCATTGTAGAACTATTTCCCAGTATGGTTCAACCTTTAAGAAGGGCGAGTGAGACTTTTTGCTTTTTTTACCGTCTGCAGGCGATCTACGTATACCAGAAGGCCGCTATCCTCAGTATGATGTCCGAGGAGGAAGCGAAGAAGACTGGAGAGGACATCGTGGAGCTCTTTAAGTCAGTCTGCCTCTTTTAAACATCATTACACCAAATATCCAAGCACATGTGCGCACGTCGAAATGTGCATAACATCGGTCTTTATAATATCGGTCTTAATAACCACAAGAAATCAGCACCATTGACTTTGACGCGCCGTCACGGCCACGCCCTCTGATGAAAAGTTGTGATTTTGATAACTTTTCATTGTCGAGGCCTTGAGAACACACACGCCAAGTTTCAAGCACATCGGATAAAATCCCTAGGAGGACTTCGTTCAAATGCGACCCCTGGAAATGAGGCCAAAACCGGAAAAGTCCAAATTTGACAAAAATTGGACGCCGTACGGTTCACTGTAGCCCGGGGCACCAAGAGACTTTTTTGTGCGTCTGGGCATGTTACATACTCCCTCCAGATTTCGTACACGTGGACGAAATCATGGCGAGGGGCACCGCCAAAAACGCACACCTAGGTGGCGCTGTAGAGCCATATGCGTACGTCCATGTGTGAGACCCCCAAAATGTGAAATTTTACACCCGGCATTGGGGGGGTAGGCAAATTTTCAGGAGTTTTCGAGGGGATATGGGCCGTCGGAAATGCGATTTACTTTTAAACGTTGTTCAGCGTTTGAAATCCAATAGGGCCTCGCCCCAGCGTGCCGTGCTTGGGCCCTAAATATATTAAAGGAAATAGGAGGATAAAGTTAGAAAGTATTGTCTTGACAGACTTTAAAGGGACAGTTGTAGCTGTAGAGATGTCTTCCTTCTCTGGAATATGATGGAACTAGATGGTGCTCAGAGAGAATTCATGACCTGGTTCCATTATCTTCAAGAGAAGACAGATATGTCTACAGACCAAAACTCAGCAACAATATGGATGGATAAATAGCATTGGGTTGGTGCTCGGGGATGTATTGATGTTCTTGAGGGTCTTCACATGTATGGAAGTATAACTACATATGTGTGTGTGCAGGCAGGTGGAGGGGCTGAAACAGCGCCTGGCAGGAAAGTCAATCCCAACAGAGAAGTTTGCAGTGAGGAAGTCCAGACGCTACAAAGCTGCTAACCCCGTCCTCCTCGTCATCCCTGCACTGGTACACTCACATAAACACAGCAGCACTGAGCTTGCTGTCCTCTGAATGAGTTTGTCTTCTAAAGTGATGGATGGTGTTTTGTCTCTCTGTGCGTAGGAGATGATGTACGTCTGGAACGGTTTCACCATCGTCGGGAAGAGAGCCGACAGTACCGAGTCCCTGCTGGTTACCATAGAGACGGCTGAAGAGCAGCTTCGCAGCGATCCTAGTAGGTTCATAGCGTCGCTATAACATCGTTACGCAGTCTACTGCCAACAACAGTAAAAGTGATCCAACAGATTCTTAAGTCAATCAAGCTATTCTGTCAGTTTCTACACAGCTTACTCCCCGATAATGCTCAACATGAAGGACTAAATTTAAAGATTATGAATGTTACGTGTATGTTGGGTTTTACTAACGTGACTCCAAAGAATATTCTGGGGAAGAATATTCCTCTGGTATGTAACCGGGGTGGTTCAAGCAATCTTTTAGGAGGTTCTATGGGTCATTGAAGAAGTCGAGAAGCTTCTACGGGTCATTTGGGGAAATTCTAGTGGTCCATGAGAAGGTCCTAGAGTTCCTTTAGAAGGTTCTAGAGGTTGTTTGAAGGATTTAGTGGTCACTGATTAAGGGAAGGAAGTTCCTGAGTGGTTCTTTATGAGGCGATCTGATCAAATGGTTCTACGCGTCCAGTAGGAGGTTTAGTGTTTCTTTAAGATGTTCCAGTAAACACTAATGAGGTTCTCTGGGTCCTTAATGAGCAGGTTTCTTGTGGGCCTTTAGGTCCTGTAGGTGGTTCAACTCCTGTGGCAGATTTTGGAGTGATTTGTTCAACAGTGCTGTCTACCTCCATCATCAAAACACGCCGTTCATCCCTCCAGTTCAACACAGCTGAAGACCCTCTGACCTTCTGTATCCCTGTCTTCAAGACACAGTCTAGATGAACCTTGTTCTTTATCGTGTCATGCAACCTGACCTATGTATCTCACACTCCGTCTTTCATTCAGACCCGTCAGAGTTTCATCCAGACGACAGCTGCCTGGTCCAGATGTTGAAAGGACTCTGTCTGAAACACCTGGGCCGGTTACTGCAGGCCGAGCTCTGCTTCACACAGGTCCTGTCCAGGTAACAACGTGCAGAGAGACGAGTTCACGACGAGTTCATAACCAGAGTTCTGGTCATCTCATGTCTGTGTGTTTGTGTGCACGTTCAGTCAGAGTCGTATCAGATATGATCACTACCTGATCCCCTTCACGCTCTATGAGCTGGGTCTGCTGTACAAACAGCAGGGAGACTTCACCAAGGCCACCGCGTACATCGAAAATGCCAAGTAAGTTCTCTTCGTATAGTTTATATAACTCCATATACTAACTATAATACGCACTTGTATACATTCTTATATACTTACACAAAGCTAATACACCTTTATAATTTCATATAGATTTATCCACCTCTTATATACCTTCATGTACCTTATTAACATCAATATATGCTTCCTATAACCTCTTGTATCTTCATATATTTATATATATATGTACAGAAAGCCTACCTTTATGTTCCTCTATATACTTCATAGATCACTGTTTTATATAGCTCTATACATTGTTCATGCACATTTCTGTATAACCTGTACACCATAATACTATACTACAATATACATTCATAAACATTTATATAACTTCATATACCTTGTACAGTCGTCCCTCGCTATATCGCGGTTCACTTTTCGCGGACTCGCTGTTTCGCGGATTTCTTTAGTGTAATTTTGCATGCTTTATTTTTACAGTGTACAGTATGAACGCGCATTGTGTTCTGCGTCCTGATTAACTAAGGGAGTACTGTACAAAATGCGTGTAAAAAGGTGTATAAAAGTGTGTGGTTAGGGAGTTTTACGGCCTTAAAACATGTATAATAATTGTAAAACTTACTTTGCGGATTTCGTTTATTGCGGGTTATTTTTAGAACGTATCCCCCAGGATAAACGAGGGACCACTGTAAATACCTTTATATACCTACACGAGCACCATCATGCACGTCTGCCTTATCCCTCTGATATACTTCTATATATACACGTACACCATGATGTAATGTATCTCCTTGCACCTTTAATTACCTTTAATAAGCCTTTTTCTACCTTCATACACATTATATGTGCTCATATACACATACAGTCTGTACCAGTCTGATTGTGTTCTGCATCAGGATGAACTACAAGGACTACTCCATGGAGTCCAGACTGCACTTCAGGATCCACGCAGCCCTCAACAGCCTCAAAGGTTCACCTGTCGGGACTCCGTGACGCTCACCTGGAAACAACAGGATGAATCCTCACAGTGGAGTAATGAAGACGTGTAGGTGTGTCGGAGTTTAAGATCACATGTCCACCACGACTCTTCCTCTACTTTGCTAGCGACCTTGTATTTTATTTTATTTTATTTTATTTTATTTTATTTTATTGTCCTTATTTATTTTTTCACTTTGCGTGGACAGATGAGATTATTGAAGCGTGCGCGTCTTCTCGGACACACTCGGGCTTCCTGTCAGTGTCAGTGAGATTATATTGGTAGATGAAGAGCCACGGTTCATAACGTTAACGAACTCCTTTTATTGTCAGTGAGGAGAGTTTGAAGGAACGAGGTGTGACTTTATATTTCACACTGACATCTGGTGGTTAACATGGGTACTGCTCCCAACACATCCTCCTCCCCGGACTCGAAGCTCATGCAGTGACATGCTCATGACACAGCACGGTCCATTTTCAGATTGAATACAGCAGATATGTCACATAATGTAACACAGATAAAAGCACAAGGTGAGGAAGATCGTCTGTACAACGAGTTATTAACGAGTTATTTAACCACGGCGGTCCAACGAGACTCCAGCACAAACAAAGAGCATGAATTAAAAAGAAAGTACAAGCCAATTCTGGATGTTCGGTTGCAGTTGGTCGACTCCTCGACCTCTGCCAACACGCTGAGCGTCTCGTCTCAACGAGTCCTGAAGTCAAACATTTCCACGTCTGACACCAACAAACAAATCAGTGTTTGTATCACGACACATCACTGACTGGAGGTGTGTGTGTGTGTGTGTGTGTGTGTGTGTTGTGTTTTTTTTTTACTGCCTTCTTTTGGTTTGATTTCCTAATAATGCATCACACTACACGTGCAGACACAATCACAGCCTTGGCACGAACCGTGGCTTATAACACACACACACACCACACACAAACAGAACACACCAATAATCATCAAGAAACCACATGAGCATATGTAAACGAGACCGAGGCCAAAGAGCCTGTAAGATAAGGAATAAGGACGACTAAACGCGTGGAACGTGAAATGTCAGAATCACGAAGAGAGCGGGCAAGTTCAGAAATATGAGGACAGTGATACGGACAAGACACACACGACACCACTCACACACACACACACACACACTGCTGTAAACGCACATTTAGCAGCAATATACAGAAGCTGTGCTGTCGGTCAGTGTGTGTCCACGTCTGACGTCATTCTCGAGAAACACGGAAATATTTCTTGTTTTTTTGTCTGTGTGCTGTCAGACTGAATCTGTTCTTCTGCTTCGGTTATTGAAGATATTTATTATTCACACGACGCAGCTCTGCGTTTAATCGACCTCGAGGTCGAGGCTTCAGATTCAAACCTGTAAACGGAAGCGGAGGAAGAAGTTAGTTTTCTTCTGTTACACGATGTATTTTATTTTATTTACAGTAAATTATGAAGATTAGTTTAGTAAAAAGCACAAAGCTCTTCAAGCAGCGCCGTCATTTCAAAAGTCCAAAACATTTCCTGACTCGTCTGTAGTCTGATAGTGATCACTCCAACGAGCATGATGAATATTTCAGTGTGTCGGACTGAAGCAGCCTCACCGGGTTTATACTAATAAACTAACTCCACTCCACATTAAGTAAGCTGACCTCGCAGAGCATCCATGTCCTACTTGAACAAATGCAGTTAGCCTTCTCCCTCAACATGAATGTATCAACCTGAAGACCAAACTTCACGTGTGTGTTCTGTCTGTTCGTTTCTTTCTGTGTCAAAACTCCACCGGGCCCGGCTGCTCTGATTCCACCGGAGTGTCGTGATGCGACTCCTCATTGTAAAAACTCTCATCACGAAGCCGACGTTCTCGAGTTAAAGGTCGGACCAGAGCAGCACCGCGGGGGTCCGGTGGATTCGCGTGTCTGTGTGATCTGAAACTTGCCTTTCGAACAACTTCATTCGCCAAGTGCAGCAAATATTCAGGAAGACCAAAGTCCTCTATGACCAAAGAGCTCTGACAGTAAACGTCGTGCCTGAAGCTAAAGTACGATCGACTGCTCATGCTGCCAAAGGACTTTTTTCTGAACGTCGCTCATTTTTCTTCCGAAAGAACCAAATTAAACTCAAATTATCAATAAAGCAACAATTTCTCAGTTTGTTAGGTCAGTCAGTTTTCATTGATTTGAATAAAATCTGTCGCGGCGTGACGTTTTGTTCTGAAGCACAAAATGTTTTTTCCTGAATAGAAGAATATATGTCATATGGTCACGACATAATAAAAAAGAAATCTAATAATATTCATATTAAAATATTACTCATTGTTTTTGTGTAGGAAAAAGAATGATATTTACACAAATCTAACCAACAACAAAGAATTTTTTTTTTTGTACACGACGAATATTTTCTTTTTTTTGTTTTAAAATCTTGTTTATTGGCTGAAATATTTATCCAGATTTATGAATCTGTGTTAAATAAAAAAAACTGATTTCAAAATGTTCTTAATTAAAGAATAAAAGAGTCGTCAGATCACAGTACACTTTATTGTCACAGCCTTTCTTCATAGAGAGCTTTGGTTGAACTTGTTGAGGTTTTTCTGCATGTTATTTTATTCAGTTTGTTTTCTTATATGAGACATGACTGTATGTGCTTTACGGTAGGAAGCGATGTGCCCCAATATTACAGGCTTTACGGTAACAGGTGGCGGTGCAATTAAAATGACAACAGGTCATGTGTTCACTGTTTCTTCTGTGTTCATGCTGAATGTTTTTGTGAAATGAGCACAATGTCAGAAAAATCTGGACTGAACCATTAACAAACCTAAACCAAACATTTCAGTGAAATCACGACGTCGTCACGTATCCTAACGTCGAGCTGGATTTGAGCAGTCGCTGACTGAAGGTTTTCTGTTGTGTGTGTTATATATTAGCTAATGTATATGATAACTGCAATATATGATAAAACATATTACTTCATGTGTGCAATACATTTTAAAAAGCCATAATTCTTTGCTAGTTGCCTTTATACACTCAAAGACACAATAGCTCCTTGCTTCCTTTGTGTTTACTTTGTTCTGTTTATCTCAGCTTGTGGGATGACCCTGAAGTCTAAACTGAGAGTTATGAAAACTGTAAACAGCTGATGTTGACTCGGCAGCCACAAAGAGACAAATGACTCTGACTCATCAAACATCAGGACTGTTCTGATTGGATGAATTAACGGTGTGATTAAATATCTGTCTCTCAAAGTGTGTAGATTGAACCTGAGTGAAATCTTTTTTTTAACATTATTATAATTCTAATCATTATTGACGTGTACATCTGAAGTTTGATCTGTCAGCATGAAGTCTCTCTGTGTCTGTTCCAAACTCAACCAAATAAATTCATCTGAAATGAAACAGTTGATTTCTTTTTCATTCTTTAGACTTTATTTCATATTTATCTCTGTATGATAAACATTTATTTTAAACGACCAATCAATGACTCGTTCCTCAGCAGCACAGTCTGTTTCTGAACCCAGAACAGAACCTCTGAACCAGCAGTGTCCAGTCTAACAGTGAACACAGCGACAGAACCTCTGAACCGGCAGCGTCCAGTCTAACAGTGAACACAGCAACAGAACCTCTGAACATTGGTGAACTCTTTAAATAAACTTCTAACATAATGTATCAGTCACAAACAAACAGTCCGTCCCTCTGTGGGATGTTTGTGCTTGTGTGTACAGAGGTTTGCATGCCTCACAGATAAGCACACAGTGATTTTGAAACACTCTTTTTGTTGATACAGTGGCAAACATTAACTTATTTGTACTGTCCATGCCGCTGTAATAAAATGTCCCCATAAACCAGCCTGACGGCAATACCAGCACCCTGAAACTGAAGCCGCTGAATTCTTTATTGTATTATTTAGGACTGTGACGTGTCAAAATGTGCCTGACTTTCAGGAAATTCAGACTTTCTGTTAACACCTTCTCCAGTTCACCTGACCTGACTTTTCCGGTCTGTACTTAGCAAACACAAACCCCGACCCTTCGTACTGAGCCAGCTTCTATTTGAACACTGGAAATCTCCCCCGACTCTTCATTACAGTACACGATCACCCGGATGAATTCATCTGCAGTCCAGCTGTGTGTCCACATTGACTAAACAAGCTAATGATTGATTGATGGCATCGCTGTCAGCAGATATCAGACATCAGTCACACAGTGCTCTCTTACTCTGTATCTGCTGCTCTTCACTGTGAAACATTTTTCATGATCTAGAGTTTTTTTGTCTTTTCTGCATCGGGAAGAAAACTTTGGAGCACGAGAGGCAAAAGAAGAAAACTTCTTTTTGGTTGGTGTGGAAGCGGTTTGGTCAGGATGAGATCAGCTGTTCTTTTCTTGTTGTTTCTTCCCATTGTTCACTCCAGTGAACACGATGCGAGGCGAAGGGTGAGCTATCCTTATTTGTTTTTATCGCTTGTATTGAGAAGGATTGCCAATCATGTATTTCTGCTTAGTGCAGGACAAAGATTAAATGTAGTATTGTCATCAATACACAACCATTAATCAAAGCAATAACTAACATTAAACAACCTTGTCATACTCTCTGTACAAAACATATTAGCAAACCAAACATCAGCTGTTTCTTCCATGTAATTCTTAAACAGAGTTTGAAAATAATGCATAGGGTAATAATTCAAACTTACATGACACAATCAATACATAAATTAAATATGTTAATTCATTCTTGTGTTTTATTATTCTGTCAAAGAAGCACAAACCCAGCTCTTCAGATGAAGTGGAGTTACCAAACCAACACTCTGTCTCTCTGGTCACCAACCCCACCCCCACAACCGCCCCCACAACTGCCCCCACGAACACCCCCACAACTGCCCCCACAACCCCTGAAGCACCTAAGGAAGACCAGTTTCTAGGTCCACCTGAGTGTCTGGAAAAAAAGTAAGAGTACTTTGATTGTCTCAGCCACTAGGTGGCTAAAAAAGTCCATCCATCCATCCATCCATCCATCCATCCATCCATCCATCCATCCATCCATCCAAAGGACTAACACATAGATGAGACAAACAAATAACCATTCACACCTATGGACAGTACTGAGTACTCAGAGAGGACTCGGGAAGGACATGCCACTTGAATGGCGGGTCCATCAAGGAAACTTCTTGTTGCGAGGTGCCAGTGGTAACCACTGCACCATGAAAAAGAACATGACATGAAGGCTATATCCTTATTTCACTGTAATAATAATAATTTATTTCATCTCTCTTTCAACATTCGTCAGGTTTACTCGTGCATCGTGTGGCCTGGTGTTTTGTCCTCCATGGGAGCGTTGCATCGAGGGACATTGCTCCTGTAAACTACCCTACCAGTGTCCCACTGAGAACGTGACCCCCGTTTGTGGTCTGGACAAAAGGAACTATCGCTCATACTGCCAGGTAACCCAAGAAGAATCAGAACCATTTGGAAATATGCACAAATCGATCAACAGACTTTTAAATCTGAACAATACTTCAATCTGTTTTCCAGGTGATGGCTGTCTCTTGTCGGACCAAGAAACCAATGATGTCCCACTTTGGGGATAAGTGCGGGCGTGAGTGTTTTGTGTTTTGTGTAATATTTGTAATATCACTGTTATATTCCTACCTCTCTTTAATGTTACCTTTGTCTCTCACTCACCACAGAAAATTATCCAAAGTTCAAAAGTACAATAGACTCGGGCAGAGGCCTGGTGAAGGTCTTCGTTCCTGACGACAGCCCTGAAGGTGGGAAGGATTTACTGGTGTGTTGGAAGTTTTGGAACATGGCGTCTGCCAACGTGGTCTGCAAGGAACATGGGAATCCACTGTGAGAGGAGATACTTATATTTCATGTTTACTGTATGCATAGTGCACTGGCATGTGTAGAGAACAAGCTTACATCAGCTGTACAGTATACCTACAATGTGACTGCTGTGTGCTTACAGTGGTGCAGCAGCTGCTACATCCATACAATATAATTCCCTGTCAGCCGACCGTAGCAGGGACCACCCAGGCAACTGTGTTAGCATCCAGTGCCAGGGTTACGAGACGTCCCTTGCTGAGTGTTTAATCTACGACAAAATCAAGATTGAGAACAGGAAGGTCGCTGGAGTAACCTGCTATGACACGTCACAAGCAACAAAAGGTTTGTACTGATTCCACTCTATTCTTTTCTGTTGGCCGTATTGTATTCTTTGGATCATGTGTTAAACTTTGAGATGCTGCCTGAATGCTTCGTTAACTCCCATGCTGGTGTCTGATTTGAGTTTATGATCATTATCCATCCATCCATTGTGATCAGGGGACATTTTGAGAAACTGTCTCTTGTATTTGTCTTTATTTTTCCAGCGTTGTGACTTATTTTTTGGTTTCAGAGGATTGTGGCTTCACATGTGCAAACAGCAAGTGTGTGTCTCTGAACCAGACATGTGATGGAGTTGATGACTGTGGTGACCGCAGTGACGAGATGTGCTGCAAACGTAAACCAAACACACACACAGACACACACAAATGTAAATGGATTTGATCACCTTGTGAATTAACGTGAATTATTTGTGTTTATCAGGATGCAGGGGGAAAGCTTTCCACTGCAGAACGGGCGTGTGTGTGCATAAAGATGCAGTCGGCGACAAACAGATTGACTGCCTGGATGGCATGGACGAATCACAGCAGCACGCAAGCCACAGTGAGATACACAGATATTTTAAAATCAGTTGGCATCACTAAGTGTTTGCTTTCAAAAATGGTTTAAACCGATGGCTAGGAATGGGGATGTTACGCGCCACCTCCCAGCGGAGTTTTGGCTATTTGTTAGGGTACTTGCTTTGGGTAAGACCAAAGAAAAGAGACTGAATCCGGTGCTTTCATGTGGTTTGCTTGTTTGTAGTATTTATAATTTATTTCTATTTTCCACAGAGTCACAGTTGGCGCACCCACAACCCAAAAACACAGGTATGCCTGTAATAAAATCTAAGAGGTTTGTACCTTTCATTGGGAACTGTTGGTGTTGGTGGTGGTAGTGATTTTGTTTTGTTTTTTAATTTCAGAGTATGTCTCTCCTAAAGAAGGTATGTAACCTAAATGATAACACAGCATAGTACCATCAGAACTGGTAGTACACCTTATGGTCACAATACGGACATCTCTACGGACATGCTTTTAGAGCTGTTTGTCCCTTTCCTCACCCAACATCAGTGTTGGACGTCACGGACGCTCGTGTGGCTGAATAGGAGCCAGTCCCAGGCAGTTATAACAGCACTTTAATGGTTTGGGAATTACATGTTTAACTATCAGTGGAAAGTTTGGGGGTCCACGTACTTCAGGCCATGGACTGAACAAGAATGTCCAAGTCAAGCCTCAGGTCACCAGATCATCTTACCACAAGTCAAATTACCGCCCATATGCCCAAGACACACCTCACCAAATCTTTTGTTTCTAGAAACGAGGGCCACCCGAGAGTATCTGGAGTCCAGGTTATACTGTGGGGTTCCCAATATGACCACAGTGGACGATGAGAACGTGGCCGAGCGAGGAAGGAGCAGCGGCCGATTCAAGCGAGTGGTGGGAGGAGTCCCAGCAAAACCAGTGAGTTAGAAACACTGTCTGTCTTTCTGATTACAGTTACCGGGACATCTGGTCCGTTATCATTCTTATTTGTCTCTGTGCAGACTCAGATCCAGTGGCAGGTTGCTCTGGAGGAGAACAAGAAGATTGACTGTGGGGGAGCATATATCGGAGGATGCTGGGTACTCACTGCTGCTCACTGTGTCAGGTAGGATGAGTGTTTAAAGAAACTTTGTAACTTTTGTCATTTGTACATTTGTTCTCACACTATGTAACTTTAGGCTCTGGGTTGGGTATCTGTTTTAATGTTAGTTTAGGGTACTTGTTGGGGTATTTGTTTAGGGTACTTGTTGGGGTATTTGTTTAGGGTTCTTGTTGGGGTATATGTTTAGGGTTCTTGTTGGGGTATTTGTTTAGGATTCTTGTTGGGGTATTAGTTTAGAGTACTTGTTGGGGTATTTGTTTAGAGTACTTGTTAGGGTATTAGTTTAGGGTTCTTGTTGGGGTATTTGTTTAGGGTACCTGTTGGGGTATTAGTTTAGAGTACTTGTTTAGAGTACTTGTTTAGGGTATTTGTTTAGGGTACTTGTTTAGAGTACTTGTTTAGGGTATTTGTTTAGGGTACTTGTTAGGGTATTTGTTTTGTATCACATTGGTGGTACTTTTTGGGGCAATAATACTATACGTCTATAGAGTAATAGTCTCTCTTTATTCTCTTTACCAGGCCAAAACCTTCTGCGTTCATGGTGAAGTTTTCTCTTTGGAAGAAGTTTAGATCACAGACCACAACTGACATTGTTCCTGTTGCAGAAATTCACATCCACCCCAGGTATCTATCTATCTATCTATCTATCTATCTATCTATCTATCTATCTATCTATCTATCTATCTATCTATCTATCTATCTATCTATCTATCTATCTATC
>NW_020855041.1:147932-151387 GCF_000972845.2 Larimichthys crocea | reverse complement strand
GGCGTGTGTGTGCATAAAGATGCAGTCGGCGACAAACAGATTGACTGCCTGGATGGCATGGACGAATCACAGCAGCACGCAAGCCACAGTGAGATACACAGATATTTTAAAATCAGTTGGCATCACTAAGTGTTTGCTTTCAAAAATGGTTTAAACCGATGGCTAGGAATGGGGATGTTACGCGCCACCTCCCAGCGGAGTTTTGGCTATTTGTTAGGGTACTTGCTTTGGGTAAGACCAAAGAAAAGAGACTGAATCCGGTGCTTTCATGTGGTTTGCTTGTTTGTAGTATTTATAATTTATTTCTATTTTCCACAGAGTCACAGTTGGCGCACCCACAACCCAAAAACACAGGTATGCCTGTAATAAAATCTAAGAGGTTTGTACCTTTCATTGGGAACTGTTGGTGTTGGTGGTGGTAGTGATTTTGTTTTGTTTTTTAATTTCAGAGTATGTCTCTCCTAAAGAAGGTATGTAACCTAAATGATAACACAGCATAGTACCATCAGAACTGGTAGTACACCTTATGGTCACAATACGGACATCTCTACGGACATGCTTTTAGAGCTGTTTGTCCCTTTCCTCACCCAACATCAGTGTTGGACGTCACGGACGCTCGTGTGGCTGAATAGGAGCCAGTCCCAGGCAGTTATAACAGCACTTTAATGGTTTGGGAATTACATGTTTAACTATCAGTGGAAAGTTTGGGGGTCCACGTACTTCAGGCCATGGACTGAACAAGAATGTCCAAGTCAAGCCTCAGGTCACCAGATCATCTTACCACAAGTCAAATTACCGCCCATATGCCCAAGACACACCTCACCAAATCTTTTGTTTCTAGAAACGAGGGCCACCCGAGAGTATCTGGAGTCCAGGTTATACTGTGGGGTTCCCAATATGACCACAGTGGACGATGAGAACGTGGCCGAGCGAGGAAGGAGCAGCGGCCGATTCAAGCGAGTGGTGGGAGGAGTCCCAGCAAAACCAGTGAGTTGAAACACTGTCTGTCTTTCTGATTACAGTGTACCGGGACATTCTGTCCGTATCACTTATTGTCTCTGTGCAGTACTCTAGACAGTGCAAGGTTGCTCTGGTAGGAGGCGAAGCAAGTAGACGTAGTGTGGGAGAGAGCATTATGGAATACTATCCTGCGCTCACTGTGTCAGGTAGGATGATGTGTTAAAGAAACTTTGTAACTTTTGTCATTTGTACATTTGTTTCACACTATGTAACTTTAGGCTCTGGGTTGGGTATCTGTTTTAATGTTAGTTTAGGGTACTTGGGGTATTTGTTTAGGCTTGTTGGGGTATTTGTTTAGGGTCTTGTTGGGGTATTTGTTTAGGTTCTTGTTGGGGTATTAGTTTAGAGTACTTGTTGGGGTATTTGTTTAGAGTACTTGTTTGGGTATTAGTTTAGGGTTCTTGTTGGGGTTTGTTTAGGGTACCTGTGGGGGTGATTAGTTTAGAGTACTTGTGTTTAGAGTACTGTTTAGGGTATTTGTTTGGGTACTTGTTAGGGTATTTGTTGTATCACATTTGGTGGTACTTTTTGGGGCAATAATACTATACGTCTATAGAGTAATAGTCTCTCTTTTTCTCTTACCAGGCCAAAACCTTCTGCGTTCATGGTGAAGTTTTCTCTTTGGAAGAAGTTTAGATCACAGACCACAAGACATTGTTCCTGTTGCAGAAATCACACCACCCCAGAGTCACATCTATCAACACTATCTACTATCATCATCTATCATCTATCTATCACTACTATCTATCATCTATCTAATCTATCTATCTATCTATTCTCTTTGTTCACATCTTTACACACAAACGTGAACATTGCCCTTCAGGTATAACGCCAGCACCTATGAGAACGACATCGCTCTGGTGGAGCTGGAGAGCTTCCGTTCGAGGAAAAGTGTTTTGGGGAACCCAGCCATTAGCGCCATCTGTGTCCCTGGTCCACCCACCTTTTTAAACCAAACCACACCTGCGCATCTCCGGATGGGACGAACTGCAGGTATGTGCATTACCAGCAACCTTTATGTCACCGCACGCTTAAAAGTAGTTGTTTCGAGCAACAACAAGAGAGTAACACAAACTGTAAATGATGTCTGGTATGGAGGAGGATGAGATGTGGTGTTATCAGTCTTTGAATATTGATGACTATTTTTATAGATGGCAGATCAGCTCAGGTGTTGCTCTGGGCCAACGTATCCCTCATCGAGGCTGTCAGAGTTCTATGAAGATCGCTTCAAACCAGGCATGATGTGTGCAGGTGGGTGGTGTCCATGTGGTTAACGAGGGATAAACGAATCATCACTGTACATGTGTTAACTGTGTGTGTGTGTGTGTGTGTTTCAGGTGATCTGGATGGTCTCGTGGACTCCTGTCAGGGGGACAGTGGTGGTCCTCTGGTTTTTGAGGATGAAGTTGGTATTTCATACCTGTGGGGAATTGTCAGCTGGGGAAAGAAGTGTGGTGAGCCAGGATTCCCTGGGGTTATCACAGGTAAATATATTTATACAAGAAGAAAATGCATATATACACACGGGTCGAGTTGGCAGCAGGTTCAGCACACGTTTCCGATGTCCTCCTACACGAGTGTTGCAACATGAGCTGCCCCGGGGTCTCTTTCCAGTGTCAGGAACAACTCTAGACCAGAAGGCTTCATAATCAAATTCCAAACCTCCTCAGCTGGCAGAGGGCAACCTTGGTGTTGGAGTCCAACACCCACTAAGAACACATTTGACACAGCTGTCACCTTGGTTGTACTCGTAGCAACCTGGTACCCTGTACCCCTTCCGTAACACAGGATCCCACAGGGGACTCGGTTGTAAGCGAGCTTTTATCCCAAAAACAATGTAGACTGAACAGACAAACAATCATGAACCATGTTAATATTATTTATATTCCTATTTATCCTCTCTCTCCGACAGGTGGCTCATTATTTTGAGTGGATCAGACTTCATACAGGGTGGCCTGCAGTCACCAAGTTCAATCCTGATGAGGCAGAGTCTGTTTACTGAATGTATCTGTATCAGATACCACTTTGTGTCATAAAATTCCAAAGATATATTTTCCTGTTTATGTGACCAAAAAGAAAAAAACCCTGTTTCTACAGTACGGCTGTGCCTTAATAGAAACGCTAACTGCAGGGAATCATCAAGCTTTATTGATATGGACCGAGCCTTCGTACACGGGGCGGCGCTCTACCAACTGAGCTAAACGACACACTCTTAAAAAACTACACAATACTTCAAGGCATAGAGAACAGAACTTGGAAAATGTATTTTATCCACAGCGTTTTTCATGAAGGCAGATTTAGACCAAAACCAAACATACAAAAAGGTGCAAAAAGTTAAAGACATTATGTCAAAGAATTCTGAATCAGACTCTCAGGTGGCTCTCTGGCCTGATCCACCGGCCGCTGAATGGCACTCCTCAGCCTCCTCAGATCGC
>NW_020855041.1:132932-145432 GCF_000972845.2 Larimichthys crocea | reverse complement strand
TAAACGTCTTTAGCACACTGCGGGGACGTCTCTGAGACTACGTCCAGGTTTTAGACAGTCTGCGGGGACGTCACAGAGACTACGTCCAGGTTTTAGACAGTCTGCGGGGACGTCTCGGAGACTACGTCCAGGTTTTAGACAGTGTGAAGTTCATCAACACTGACACACAACAAGTACTTTTCCTGTTGATTTGAAATGTGACACGTTACGTCCAGGTTTTAGACAGTCTGCGGGGACGTCACGGAGACTACGTCCAGGTTTTAAGAAAGGTGTGAAGTTCTCAAACAACTGACACCAACAAAGTAAACTTTGACTGCAAGGCCAGTACTTGTCCTGCAACAGTACGTTATTCCGGCAGCACAGTACTTTCCTGCAGGCACATAACGTATTACGAGCAGCACAAGTCTGTTGCCTGTGATTTGAAATGTGAACACGTATAAAATTATCAAACATAAAGTCGTACAAGATTCGTTTTGAATACATAAATGATCTTGCAGATCAGAACCCGTATTTCTTTTGATCTGACTTATCAACTTTTCATAGTAGTATATCTGCTTCAATATTTCAGGATTCGCAAAATAAATTACTGACCTTCAGTTTCAAATACCCAAAATAAAAAAATAATTTCTACTTTAAATAACATTTAAAATTCATTAATGATATATTTATAATAAATAATAATAATAAGAATAATAATAATAATCAGAATCAGAAACACTTTATATACCTGCAGGGAAATAGTTTTTGGTTAGAGCGCAGCTCCCAAACGGTCAGTGAACATGTAAGAAAAACCAAACTCATAACAGTACACACCCTTAAGATATCACATTTAACAGTAATCACCTGTAAGATATACTGTAATATATACAACCTGTAATAATGTAAACAGTATACATACACCTGTAGATATACATTTACAGTATATACACCTGTAAGATATACATTTAACAGTACTACACCTTAGATATGACATTTAACAGTATGATACACCTGTCAAGATTACATTTAACATATACACCTGTAAGATATACATTATACGAGACCACCTGTAAGATTACATTAACAGTATACACCTGTAAGATATACATTTAACAATATAACACCTGGTAAGATATACATTTAACAGAATAACACCTGTAGATAACATTAACAATACAA
Source organism: Larimichthys crocea (assembly GCF_000972845.2). Lineage (NCBI taxonomy): Eukaryota > Metazoa > Chordata > Actinopteri > Sciaenidae > Larimichthys > Larimichthys crocea. Next base: position 144,274 of record NW_020855041.1, on the reverse strand, counting down.
CACCGCAAAAACATAGTATACACTTAAGAGTACATAAACAGTATACAGTAAAGTTCAGTCAGTACACTCAACCATCGTGACCGTTGCCAGTATGTAAATCTGAAACCTTCTACGAGTCAGTACTGATGTTATATATATATAACACACACACACACAAACACACACACACATATATATATATATATAGTATCTGTGGTGGTGTGGTGTGTGTGTGGGGGGGGTGTGTGTGTGTTATATAGATCTGCTCTGATGTTTCTTTTACTAAAATCACTTCAAAGTTTTTTTCACATTAAACTTGAAGCGGACATCTTGTCTCCTCCTCTCTGTGTATCGATAGGTGAGGGGGGCGCGCGGGTATCGATGGGGTGTGTAGTGCTGTTGGAGGTGGAGGAGGAGGAGGAGGTGGAGGAGGAGGTGGAGGTGGGGCTCCTGGTCGCGTGTCCGTGAGTGTATAAAGTGGATCCGAGTCCGGCTCAGTCTCACCTGTGTGAGGTGATCCGACGAGAAGAGGCGCGAGACGGAGAGACAGAGACAGACAGACACACAGACAGAGAGACAGGATTACCGAGGATCCAGAACCTGCAGATCCAGAACCTGCAGATCCAGAACCTGCAGATCCAGGTCAGAACAAGTTTAAACTTTTTAAAACTTTAACTTCAAACTTCGTGACGTCATGTCACACACTTGTGTACTTGTAGTTTTTTGTGTTTTTGTATTCGGAGCTGTTCATTGGTGGAAGCGGGGTGGACACAATAACAGAAACACCTCCAGTTAGTCACGTGTGACCGCACGTCTCTGATGAATCATTCGTAATTAATGGATTAATTAATTGTTTACAGTTATGACTCATCATCAGTCGCTGTTGGTGCTTTGTGTCGCGCTCGTGCTGTGGGTGTGTTCCCGCGGCGGGGACGCGCGTGTCCGACTGAACTCCATCAGGACGGTGATCCTGAGGGAGGGGCACGCGCTGCCGGTCAACAGGAGCGCGTGGGAGCCGAGCCTGGACCTGACGGTGAGTGTGCGCGTGTGCGTCTGCTTTTCACGTGTGTGTGTGTGTGTGTGTGCACGTTGTGACGTCACTCTCTCTCTCTGCAGCTCTATCAGTGCATGAGCGACCTGGAGTGCAGCGAGGGCAGCTACTGCCACGCCCCCACCAAAGGCCCCGCCCACTCGCGCTGCCAGACCTGCCGCAGGAGGAAGAGGCGTTGCCATAGAGACGGCATGTGTTGTCCGGGCAACCGCTGCAGCAACAGTAAGATTTTCAAAATAAAACAGGTTACTCCTTCTCCACTGTGACGTAGCGTCTCATAATGGTCTCCATCCGTCTCCTCCAGATATCTGCGTCCCTGACGTGGACACCTTTGTGTCTCAGAGGATCCCGGACTCGGACGGAGGGATGAGCCCGCTGTCTAAAAAGAAAGGGTGGAGGAAGAGAGGCAGGGTGGACGTGAAGGCGGTGTCCAGTAAAGGTGTGTGTAGCTTCAGTGTGGAGGCGTGGCGCTCCGTCAGGCGTTGTTTCTGTCGTGTTGACGGTGTTTCTGTCTCCAGGTCAGGTCGGGGATCCCTGCCTGCGCTCGTCCGACTGTTCCGACGCTCTGTGCTGCGCCCGGCACTTCTGGACTCGCATCTGCAAGCCGGTGTTGCGGGAGGGACAGGTTTGCACGCGACACCGCCGGAAGGGGAACCACGGGCTGGAGCTGTTCCAGCGCTGCCCCTGCGGGGACGGACTGAGCTGCCGGACGCTGCGGGAGCCCGTCCAGACGCCATCATCGTCTTCGGCGTCGCTGCTAGCAGCAGCAACAATGTCCAAGTTCGCCGCGTCCTCGTCTCGCCACTCGTCCCCGCACACCTCGCCGCTGGCGTCGTCCTCAAAGTCGGCGGCGGTGGCGAAGACGAGACTCCACGTGTGCCAGAGAAACTGAAGAACCACCTGGAAGCAAAGACTTTCCTCTTTCTGCCAATGACCGAGCCCGAAGGCAACGAGAGGCGGAGACCGAGACGGACGAGCGAGACGGAAACAAGCACACCTGTTCGCACCTGTGACCGCCCCCAGTATCTCATGCTAATCAGCTTCCTGTCGGGTCGCATTCACACACACTCGGCGGGACGTGAAACTCTTTGTGCTTCAGTTTCCTGCTGAGCGTCTAGACGAGCGGAAACCGCTTTGAAATCCGGTTTGACTCCATTTACACCGCGAGGCTGACGCATGGCCTGCAGGGTGTCGTGCTTTTACTTTGAAAAAACAGATCAAATATATGTTTGATGATTCATGATGAAGTCCAGAACTGCACTGTCCATTTGTTTTGGCCCAAAGGAATTGGTTTTATTTTGAAAGTCTGTAAGAACAGCTGATCTTTGGCCACTGAAACTCTTCCCGCCCATTTTGGCGCCAATAGAAACTCGTTAGCTGGTGAAGTGTCGGCTCGTTAGAACACATGTTGTTTTATTGCACTGCTTTATTGTGAAAGAGTTCTCTGTATGTCCGTGTACTCTGGATGAATGTTCCAGAAGTTTCTGTATTTTAAATGCAAATCAAATAATCTGTGTTTATGATTAAATCCTCGTTAACACACCGGACTGTTTCTGTCATTCATGTCATCAGTCAAACTGGATGTTTGGGTGATTTACAGACTTTGTGATCCAGGAGCCAAACCCGACACAAAGCGGCTGCTGGTTCTGTTCTGGTTCTGGTCATGTTGAAGTGCTGACATGAGTCTGGATCCGGGCTGTGGATGTTTTTCTTAGAGCTGGTGGGCGGTGACGAGATTACCGAAGAGGAAAAGACGAGCCCACGAGGAAGTGATTCCATCTGTGCAGATAAAAGTTATTGTGTCCGTCACCGGGACGACAGCTGATTCCTGTCTTCATTAAAACGTCAAACCAGCAGCCAATCATCATCCAGGTCCCCAGCTGCAGCTGATCTCACTGCCTAGTCCAGCAGCAGTCAGCCCAGCTCGGCGTCTGTCTTTCAGCCTTTTATTTCACCAAGCTCTCACCAACCACTAAAAGTCAGTCCCACATTTACTCTTGTCCGGCGGCTTCTTGCTCGCTCACTCTCTCCTTTTCTCTTCTTAGCTTCCTCCGTCAGCGTCCTCTTCACTCTCTTCTCCTCTGCCATCATGTCCATAGAGGCTGCTGAGCCTGGTTACCTCCTCTTCTTCTTCCTGGTCGTCCATAACGCCTGTTGGTACAAACACTCAGTTCGTCAGCTTGGCGGTGAGCTCAGAGCGACGGGTACCCGTCGCTCTGAGCTCACCGCCAAGCTGACGGACTGAGCTAACAGCAGCTACAGTCAGCTCCTCTGACCATATATGGTCGTTGTTTTTGTTTCCATAAACCTTCCTGAGAATCAGATTTCGATGTTTGTAGACACACACACACACACACACACACACACTCCCTCTCTTGTGGTCGGTTGCTGTCGGGCATCGCTGTCCTCAGTTTGGGTACGCTTATTATAAAGATAACACACACACACACACACAGACACACACACACACACACACACACACACATCCGTGTTCCCCGGCTTCCCTGTCACTGCCCGCCCAGTATTGGTCACACACACACTGCATTAACATCACCTTGCCGTGTGTGTGTGTTTCCTCGTTTCCTTGATGTCACAGTTTCACTCACACACACACACACACACACACACACAACACACTAAAGTTAAAACAGCTTTCTGCTCTCAGCCATCAACTGTGTGTGTGTGTGTGTGTGTGTGTGTGTGTGTGTGTGTGTTATCTTTCAGTCCAGATGATGTTTGTCTCTGCAGCACGCACACTTTGTTTTTTAATGTTAATGAAGATAAACCAACCAATACACAACATTAATCAAACCAATAAGTAACATTCAGACAACATACTTCTATAACACACACACACACACACACACATTATGTTGCCCCTCTGACGTGTCCCTTTAAATCTTCGTTAACAGGATGTTTGTTAGTTTTACAACCTAAAGAGCCACACTGGTTATTCTTTAACCACGAACACACACACACACACACACACACACACACTGTCTGTCAGTTCAGGAAGTGTGTGTCCGTGTTTCGGGGTGTGTTACAGCAGGTAAGACTGACTTCTGTAAACGTGAGGATCTGATTTTGTGTTTAAAGGAGCCTCCAACATGCTGAGCTTCATCAGGGATGGGAACCGATCAGATCTGTGCGAGTCGATTCTTTTTTGATTCTCATGCAGACGGCGTCGGTTTAACGTTACAGCGTGTTACAAAGCAGCACATGGCGCTGACATGGAACCACAGAGGTCAGAGGTCACAGCCCGGCTGATTCATCTCCAGTCTGCAGCGTGTCAAAAACACGACGTTCATTTAAAATATCACATGTTGTGTGCGCAAATGTTTCTGCATGTTGGTCGTGTTCCCTCCTGACGCTGTTATCTCCACTTTGCGATGATTGTTGACGTCTGTTCTGGTGAAATGCAGCCAAACTTTGGAGCGTTTGAACGAGTGGGTGACATTGTTTACTACTGATGCACGTGAGGAAGTTACGTGACGTGATTCGTTTTATCTGGAATCGATGAGAGAATCGTTAGATAAACTGCCGAACGATTCCATGGAACTGAAACACACGGTTCCGGTTCCCATCCCTAACGGAGACCGCGTGAGTTCTTAGCCACTAGAGGTTAAAGTTACATATCGCACCTGGAAGTTTTCTGTGGAATATTTCCAATGTTGTGATCACTAAATGTTCGTGTTCGTGACCGTCAGCATGGAACGCAGTCGCTACGGCAACGAGCCCCTCAGACTCCCGAACAGCAGCGACGACGACGGCGAGCGGAACGTGCTGGCCCTGAATGTGCTGTTGCTAGGCGACAAACAGAGTGGGAGGAGCTCTGTGGGGAACGCTCTGATTGGTCAGTGTCTTCCTGGTTTATATTTCAGCTGCAAACACACGAAGCTCATTTCAAATATCGTCACGGTTACGACAGGTGGAGAGGTGTTCCAAACAGGTGGCTGCATGTACGGCGTCTCCGTGACGACAGAGTGCCAGCGCCGCACACGAAATTTCCCCAGGTATTTCAGAAGACAGGGGGCGGAGTCTGACCTCACCTTGAGCGTGGTTGACACGCCCCCCGTGATGCCCGGCGCGATGAGCGTGCACGAGCTCTGCCCGGAGGGCGTGCACGTGGTCGTGCTCGTTGTGAGAGCTGACCTGCCGCAAGGCAACACACACCAGGAGGAGCGCGTGGAGGTACACACACACACACACACACACACTCACTCACACACACACACACACACACACACACACACACACACACACACACACACACACACACTCACTCACACACACGCACTCACTCACACTCACACACACACACACACTCACACACACACACACTCTCACACACGCTCACACGCACACTCACTCACGCACACACACACACACACACACTTTGTTGATTTGTGTGTTTTCAGACTCTCCTTAGTACACACTGGCGTCGTCACACTTTACTCGTTCTCACGCACGCTGACCACCTGAAGGAGGCGGGGCTTCACCGCTCAGTCTACCTCACACAGGCCAGTGATTGGCTGAGAACTCTGGCTGAAGAGGTGGGAGGAGTCTTCTTCTTGGACAACACCCGTGATTGGCCGTCGATCAGAGGACGACCGCTGAGAGACCAACTGCTCCACCTGTCAGCGAGGAACCATCACAGAGCTGTGGGAGTCCGGACACAGAACCGGGCTCAGCAGAACCGGGCTCAGCAGAACCGGGCTCAGCAGAACCGGGTTCAGCAGAACCGGGCTCTGGGCACTTCACATGATGACGACACATCAAAGTGATTTCAAAGAGGTTTTAATCAACAATCAACTGAAATGAAATGTTTCCATCTTTTGTAAGATCAGCAGGTTTTTCACAATAAAAGCACTGTGATATCTTCAGCATGTCTTCTGGTCCTGCATGACGTCTACCTGATGATGCCGTTGGTGAGGGAGGGGGCCCTGCAGAGCCCCTTGCCCTTCACCTCAAACCTGCAGCCTTTGTAGTTAGCCACGCCCCTGCTGTCCACCTGCAGGTCGGGCTGGACGAGCTCCCAGACCTTCTGCTTGGACTGCAGCTCTCTGTCCGGCTCACCTGCACACACACACACACACACATAATGTTTCATTCATTCAGGCATGGTTTGTTTTGTAACTTAACGTATTCGTAACCATGGTTACCGGGGTAGTTGAGGAAGGTGACTCTGTCTCCAGGGGTGGAGCCCGTGGGCGGAGCCAGCAGCTCTGCGCCGTCATCTTCGGAGGCAGAGCAACACAGGAGGCGGGCCTGAGAGACCAGTCCCTTCATCCTATAGGCTTTGACGTTGCATAGCAACACGGCGAGGCTGCCCTGGAGCTAAACATCGGACATGAAGTCGTTGATATGTCGGAATATTTTAGAAATAAATATTATAAATGAAAAAACTGCATCACCTCCTCGAAGTCCGTATTCTCCTCCAGCTTGCTGACGACCACGCGGGGGGCGTCCTCTCCCACGTCCACGTCCTGCACCGCCAGCCCCTCAGCCAGCGGGTGGCGCCGGATGTTGAGGATCCGTCCAACGCGCAGGTCCAGCCGTGACACGTCAACCCGAGGCTCCGCCCCTAAGGTAGGAGAGTCTAAGGTGGGACGAGCTGAGAGAGCGAGAGGGTCAGTCTTTGATTTCCTTCATTCCTTTCCTCATGTCTTTCCTTTGTCGTCTCACCTTTCCTCTCCCCTCGCCTCCTTCTGGTCTGTCTCTCTCTCTGGTCCTGTGAGGAGGGAGGAGAAGGAGCTTGACTGACAGACGTGGTGGGGGCGGGGCTTAATATTGGAGGGGGCGTGGCGAGCAGAGCCTTCGCTGAAAGACAAAAACGAGGCAATTTAATTTATTTATTCATTTATTTTATCTTTAGAACAAATCTTTTAAAAGCTTTGACTTAATAAAGTTTTTATTAAATTTAAATAATCGTCTCCAGTTGTCTGTGTGTGTGTGTTTGTCTTTCTATCATTGTGAGGACCAGCTTTCAAACATTCAAAGAGAGGACCGTTGAGCAAAGTGAGGACATTCAGGCTTTAAAAGTTGCTTTCGGGGGTTTACCGGTGCGTCTCCTCTGTTTTTCTTGCAGCTGAGCTTTGAGCTGCTCGATGTCTTTCTTCAGTTTGCCGTTTTCCACCAGCAGTTTCTTCTGATCTCTGACGGACGCCTGCAGCACTAAAAACAATCCACGAGAGGGCGCCATTACCTGCCGGAACATTCATGTCACAGCATCTTTCTCCTAAATTAGTTTAAATTACAGACACATGACCTTTAAATTAAAGGTTGAGGAGTGCGTATATGTGTAGTCATTGATTGTAACCCCTTGCCTCACCTTCTCCTTCCCACCATGAAGAAGAAATGGCGGACGGAAAAAAACATTATGGATATAAAAGGCTCATTCTGAATACTGAAATCTGAAAACAGAGCCACACACTGGACCTTTAAAGAAAGAAAATATTGATCATTCTTTGCAGTTAATCTGTTGACGTGAATTAAAAAAGGAGTCCTCATCAGTCCTACAGTCACAGGACAGTTTATTGTTTATTGATCATTAATTTTGGATTTGCTCTTACGTGCTTTCTCTCTCGTCAGCAGGGCGTGAGTTTTAAAATACTCCACGATCTGTTCTCCGTCCTCCGGGTGGAGCTTCATGAGAGCGGCTGCCAGGCTGAGAGATGGAAAAACAATTTCTGATATGAAACATAAATAAAAATGTCAGTGATCTGTGTCTGACCTGTGTCTCCTCACTCTGCAGCATGTGTCGGGCAGGAAAGGAAGGCGCTGACTTGTTTTGTAGGTGGGAACATTAAAGTCAGGTCCCAGCAGATATTATATAAAGTGTTTGAGACATAAAAAAATAAAGAAAAGACGTCATGAAATGTTTCAAACGTGAACGAAAGAGTTTAAACGACTTCAGTGGGCGTGGCCGACTGCCAGTATGCAAATCAGACAAGCCGTGATGTCATCAACCCGCCAATCAAACGTTTATATAGATGATATCTTAGAGGAAGGATGTGAACGTGTGTGTGAAATGTCAGAAATAATTGATATGGGGAAGTTTGTTTGTGATTTCATTTCTGTATCAAAACAGAAATGAAATGAATCCTTTTGTCTCAATCAGCTTCAAAGCACTTCCTGTCTCACACCTGACTGACAGGTGGAGTAAAGCACACACACACACACACACACACACACACACACACACACACACACATGAAAACATGTCTCAATAACTCTCTTAAATGAAAGTTTTATTCTTCTGTTTCACGTGTTAGACTTTAGCAGGAAGTAACGACTAAACTACAGCGGTGTTGTTACCTTGTGTAATAAGAATATTTAGTTTCTAAACATTTGTCAGATTAACACAGCTCACGGGCACGTTAACGAGGGACGTGAGCTGACACATGAAAGCATAGAAAGAGCCGTCGTCATGTGATGGAGGAACATTTATAAAGACCATCAAAGTGCTGCACGTACACTGAAACCAGCTCATTTGCATAATGACAAGCAGACGGCTAAAACACACAACCTGACGTTAACACACTTATCTACACAAGCTCGTTATCAAAGGAAAGTCCCCTCGGTCGCTTTAACGACGAGACCACATGGAGCAAACGTTTGTTCTGAGTTATTAACACGTTATGGACGACTGTGTTTATTTATGTTTACCAAAAATATCAATAATTAAGTTCATCTTCACGTTGATCCGAAATTAGAACGCTCGTCCCCAAGTGGTAGCTGAGTCCCCGCAACGCGAGTGTGTGAACAGATGTCCTCACAATGTACACACACACACACACACGCACACACACACACACACACACGTGCAGCTGCTGCTAAATCGACAAAATGCAGAGAGAGAAACAACAGCTGCCGTCAGACTTCATGCTATAAATAACGTGAGCTGGTACGAGTCGGACGGCGACAGTGAAGAAGAATCCTTCACTTCAATACATACAAATACATATATAATGTAAAATATATATATGTATTTGTATGCATAAATACTATCACTGTGGGTGTCACATGTGAAAGTCCTGAAGAAAAACTGTCAAATTAAAGTGAAATCAGAAAATGTACTCAGAGTGTTTATCATTATTATCATTACTGTTGTTATTACGTTGTTACTGTCGAAGCTCAGTTTGAACATAACGTCTGTTTAAACTGTCGGGAAGTTTCATTTAAATCAGATTTTAATAAATAACACGTTAACACAATAACACCACAGAGGCTCAGCCCTCATGAAGTTAAGTTAACAACAAATATTGATTTACTTCTCTGGAGATAATTAAGAAAGTTAACATGGAAAGAAACGTGTTGAATAATCTGCAGCACACACACACACACACTCTGATGAGTGAACGTGAAGGGCTGCCTCTCGTACCTGGGACGGATCACGTCGTCCGTGTTGTCCGTGTTGTCCATGTCCCACGTCAGATGTTGTCGTCCGGCTGCTCGAGGAGAAAGTTCAGACTGAGCCGGGCTCAGACTCTGTCAGCTGTCTGCTTCCATCTCCAGCTGGCTGCAGGTCAAAGGTCAAACGCCTCCTCTTTAACATCTACAACACGTCTATACATTTTATGATATATATCTGCATCACAGACTCTTTATACATTCTTATATATTCATAACCTGGGATTTACTTTGCTTCTCTATGTCCCACAGACACACATCCAGACACACACTTTACTTTACACACACTGTTGTGTGTGTGCGCCCCCTGCTGGAAGAAACTACTGCACACTACAACTCCTCCGTCCTTCAGTTTATTTGAAATCTCATGTGATGTGTAAATAAAACATCTTGTCTTATGTATTTTTAATGAACTGATACTTCATATTTCATAAATACCAGAGATGTATAGTAACGAAGTGGAACTACTTAAGTACTGTACTTAAGTACTAAAATGCAGTATCTGTACTTTTTTGGAGTATTATTTTTTTCCACAACTTCCACTTTACTGCACTACATATTTATGATGAGTTTAATACTTTTACTCCGATACATTTATTGCTGAACGTTTGGTTCCAGGACTCGGTGACTGTCGGCCGGTCTCACGTCAACCTCGCTCGTGCGCCGTACGTCATACACCCATAGACATATATACATAGACACATATACACAGACATATATACACAGACATATATACATAGACACATATACACAGACATATATACACAGACATATATACATAGACACATATACACAGACATATATACACAGACATATATACATAGACACATATACACAGACATATATACACAGACATATATACATAGACACATATACACAGACATATATACACAGACATATATACATAGACACATATACACAGACATATATACACAGACATATATACATAGACACATATACACAGACATATATACACAGACATATATACATAGACACATATACACAGACATATATACACAGACATATATACATAGACACATATACACAGACATATATACACAGACATATATACATAGACACATATACACAGACATATATACACAGACATATATACATAGACACATATACACAGACATATATACACAGACATATATACATAGACACATATACACAGACATATATACACAGACATATATACATAGACACATATACACAGACATATATACACAGACATATATACATAGACACATATACACAGACATATATACACAGACATATATACATAGACACATATACACAGACATATATACACAGACATATATACATAGACACATATACACAGACATATATACACAGACATATATACATAGACGCCGCATTGAGCGGGTTGGTCGTTGGTCGCGATACGTCAACGTCCCGTAAACTAATAACAGGAAATGGACTGAACTTTATAAAGCGCCTTTCTACAAAGTTCTTTAAGTTAATCTTATCTTATATAGCCATTCACACACACACTAATATATCTGGGAAACAAACAGGCACCAAAAACAACGTATGTAACTTTTAAAGCGATGATTATAAATGTTTACTCCTTATGTAAGCACCAAACCAACGTATGTATTTTTCTAATGCTGAGTGTTTACAGCTACTAATGTGTGTAACACTGTTACTGTGATGATAAATATTGAAATATTTATATTTAACATTTCATCTGTGTCTATAATAACCACATCCTGAAATGTAGATGTGACATGAGGGTTTCTGAATAAAGAGCATTAACGTGTACATACATACACACACACACACGCTATATGTGTGTATGTATGTATGTATGTATGTTTGTATGTATGTATGTATGTATGTATGTATGTATGTATGTATGTATGTATGTATATATATA
>NW_020855041.1:113715-132902 GCF_000972845.2 Larimichthys crocea | reverse complement strand
GAGGAGGGTCCCACAGACCACAGCCGACCCACAACGACTTATTCCAAACACTGTTGTGTGGGTGCCCCCTGCTGGAAGACGCATAACTACGCCACACTACAACGCCTCCATCCTTCGTTTATTTGAAAATCTCATGTGATGTGTAAATACAACATCTTGTCTTATGATTTTTAATGGACTGATACTTCATATTTCATAAATACCAGAGATGTATAGTAACGAAGTGGAACTACTTACGTGTACTGTACTTAAGTACTAAAATGCTCTTTGTACTTTTTGGATGATTATTTTTTTCCACAACTTCACTTTACTGCACTACATATTATGATGAGTTTAATACTTTTACTTCGACATTTATGCGAACGTTTGTTCCGGACTCGGTGGATTGTCGGCCGAACCAGGAAACAGTCCCGGTCTCACGTCAACCTCGCTTGTGCGCCGTACGTATACACCCTAGACATATATACCTAGACCCGATGGAGACGGCGTGGTCGTTGGTCTCGATACGTCAACGGGTGCTCCTATGCCTGATGGTCAAAGCTACATATGATGGTAACCACTGTCGTGTGATGAATAAAATAGGACAATATGTAGTTAGACATTAATCTGAGTGTATAATACCAGACAGATAGCAATTGAATAAGAGTATATATAGATATGGATATATAAGATAGATATATTGTATAGATATATATATATATAGAATATCTGATATATGCCACCAACACACACACACACTACTACAATATAAGCATGTGTGTGTGTATGTATGTCTGTGTATATGTGTCTGTGTATATATGTCTGTGTTAACTATGTCTGTTGTATATTGTCTGTGTATATGGGTTTTGTGTATATGTGGTACCTGTGTATATAGTCTGCGGATATGTGGTCTGTGTTATGTCTGTGTATATTGTCTTGCGTAAGTGTCTGGTATATCTGTCTATATATGTGTCTGGTGTATTGTGTCTGTGTATATATGTCTATGTATATTATGTCGTTATATATGTCTTATATATATATGATGTCTGTGTATATGGCTCTGTGTATATGTGTCTATGTATATTGTCTTGGTATATGTTGTCTGTGTATATGTGTATATTGTTCATATGTATGTTGTATCTGTTTCTGTGTATATGTGGGCGTGTGTCATTGTCTATTACTATTTGTGTTATATGATGTCTGTGTCATATATGTCTGTCATATATGTCTATGTATTATGTCTGTGTATATGTGTCTGTGTGTTATGTGGCTGTGTATTATGTTGTTAATATGTCTGTGTATATATGTCTATGTATATATGTCGTGTCATATGGTGTGTCTTGTATATGTCTTGTTTACTATGTCTGTGTAATATGTGTCCTGTATCGGCATGTATGTCTATCGTGTATATTAGGATGTCTGTGTATCTATGTCTGTGTAATATATGTCTCTGTAATGAATGTTCCTTGTATTATATGTCTGTGTATATCTGTCTGTGTATATATGTCTATGTATATTGTCTGTGTATATTGTCTGTGTATATATGTCTGTGTATACTGTGCTGTGTTATAGGTCTGAATTTGTTGTCATATATGTCTATGTATATTGTTCTGTGTATATATGCTGTGATATATGTTCGTGTAGATAGTATAGAGTCGATGTGTTTATGTCCCTGTGTATAGATGTGTCTGTTCTATGTCTTGTGATTAGTTTCTGTGTTATGTGTCTTGTAAATGTTCGGTAGATGTGTCTGTGTATATGTGTCTTGTATATATGTCCTGTGTCTATGTGTCTGTGTATATGTGTCAGTAATATATGGTCTGTGTATATATGTCGTGTATATATGTCTGGTGTATATGATGTTTGTGTATATGTGTCTGTGTATATGTCGTGTATAGTGTCTGTGTAATGTGTCTGTGTAATATGTGGTCTGTGTATATGTCTGTGTATATGTGTCGTGTTACTTAGGGGGGCTGGTCGGTGGTGGGTATAGTGTTCTGTGTATAAGGTTGTCTGGCTTGATGGTGTGGGGTCTGCGTTGATGTGTCCATATATCGTGTCGGTGTAATATGTGTATGTGTATATGTGCTGTGTATATGTGTCTGTGTATATATGTACTGCATTATGTGTCTGCATATATTTGTCTGTGTATATGTGTCTGTTTATAATGTCTGATAATAGTTGTCCTGTGTAATATGTGTCTCTGTATATGTGTATTGTAATTGTCCTGTGTATAGGTGTTATGTATATTGTGTCTTGGCTGTGTATATTGGGTCTGTGTAGATTGTTGTGTATTATGGTCTGTGTATAGGGCGTGGAAGTCTGTGTAATATATGTCTGTGATAGTGTCTGTGTATATGTGTTTGGTGATATGTGTTGTGTATATATGTCTGTTGTTAGGTGTCGTGGGTATTATGTCTGTGTATATTATGTCTGTGTAATATGTGTCTGTGTAATATTTCCCCTGCATATATGTGGTCGTGTTATGTCTGTGTATACTCTGTCTATGTCTATATTGTCGTGTATATCTGCTGTGTATATAGTTGTCTATATATAGATATATGTCTGTGTATATATGTTTGTGTATATGTCTGTGTATAGTGTGTATATGTGTATTATTGTGTCTAGTGTATATGTTCTGTGTATATGTGTCTGTGTATAATGGTCTGTGTATATGTGTCTGTGTATTGTGTCTTGTATAGTAGTTCTGTCAGTATAGTATGTGTCTGTGTCGTTATATATGTATGTGTGATATTATGTTATGTATATGTCTGTGTATATATGTTCTGTGTATATATGTCTATGTATAATAGTCTGTGTATATATGTTGTGTATATATGTCTGTGTTATATGTCTGTGTATATGTGTTCTGTGTAGATGTGTCTATGTATATATCTGTGTATATGTATGTGTTATATATGTCTGTGTATTGTCTGTGTCTATGTGGTCTGTGTATATATGTCTGCATATATGTGCTGCGTATAGTGTCTGCATATAGGTCCTGGTGTATCATGTCTGTTGTAATATGTTATGTCTGTGTATATATGTCTGCATATATGCTGTCGGCATATATGTGTTCTGTGTGGATATGTGTCTGTGTATACTATTCTGCTATATTGGTCTGTGTTATGTTGTCTATGTATATGTGTCTGGTATGTGTGTATTTGTCGTGTTGTTTGTATATATGTGACTGTGATTGTGCCTGGATTGTCTGTGTTATCTGTCTGTGTATAGTGTCTGTGTATATATGTCTTGTTTATGTAGTTTTGTATTGGTCTTATGTTGTCTGGTATTATGTGTCTGTGATTGATTGTCTGTGTCTATGTGTCTGTGTATATATGTCGGTGATAATCTGTTGGTCTGTTATCTGTCTGTGTAATAGTCTGGTCTGTTTGTGTTCTATGTTGCATATATGTCTGTGTAATTTGATTACTTCTATGTTCATACGGTTGTGTATATATCTGTGCTCTTGTATATATATATATATATGTCTGTGTTGATGTGTCTGTGTATATGTCATTAGAATTGTCTTGTATATGTCTTCGGTGTATATGTGTCCAAATTGTCTGTATATTGTGTTATATGTGTTATATGTATGTAATTTCTGTGTTCTGTGTCTGGTGTAATATGTGGTCTGTGTACATGTGTCTAGTGTATATATGTCCGAGTATGTATATGTCTGTGTATATATGCTGTCGTATATTGGTCTTGTGGATATATGTTCTTTATATGTTATTATTATGTCGTGTATAGTGTCTTGTCATTTGTCATGTAATGTGTGTGTATATGTGTCTGTTTATATATGTTGTCTTATAATGTCTGTGATATATGTCTTTGTATATGTGTCTTGTTATGTGTCTGTGTATTGTGTGTGTATATGTGTCTATGTATATATGGTCTGTATATATATGTCTATGTATATATGTCTGTGTATATATGTCTGTGTATATATGTCTATGTTAGTGTCTGTGTATATTGTTTATGTCTGTGTATATATGTTATGTATCTTGTCTGTGTTATATGTGTCTTCTGTATATATATGTCGTGTATATGTTGTGTCTATTGGTAGTATTATGTCTGTGTATATAGTGTCTGTTGTATATTGTCTGTGTATATGTGTCTGTGTTATAGTGTCTATGTATATCGTGTTGTGTATATGTGTCGTGTATTTGTCGTGTATATTTGTCTGTGTATAATGTTTTTTGTCTATGTATCATGTCTGTGTTATGTGTCTGTGTATTATGTTGTGTATATATGTCTTGTATATTGTTGTATATATGTCGTGTCTATATGTCTATGTTATATATGTCGGTTGTCTAATGTCTGTGTATATGTGTCTGTGTGCCACCCAGGTGCTCTCTCCTCTTCCGCCCCTCGCTCTGCATTCATTCGACGCATTCACAGACCATGGGAAATTCACAGACTTATACCATGAACATTGTAACACTGTAACATTAGAAGTTGTGCCTTATAAATATTTGAAAAATAATATAAACAACAGTAACTTGTTACTTTTACTTTCCGAACTTGAGTAGCATTTTTTTACATACTTCACTGCCATACTTAGTACAACATTGTTTGAATTTTAGTACTTTTACTTAAGTATGTGTTTAAAGAAACACTTCAACTTCTACTCAAGTCAGTTTTTTGATTAGCA
This sequence comes from Larimichthys crocea, assembly GCF_000972845.2. Taxonomy (NCBI): domain Eukaryota; kingdom Metazoa; phylum Chordata; class Actinopteri; family Sciaenidae; genus Larimichthys; species Larimichthys crocea. The sequence continues at coordinate 128,266 of NW_020855041.1, read as the reverse complement.
CTGTTACTTCTACTCCACTCCTTTACTCCAGTACTTCTACATCTCTGGAAATACGTGAAGTTCAAACTCTCACAATGCAATCTGCCGCGAGATATGTGGTTTATTTTATTTTGAAAAGTTCTGTATTTTTATTTTGGAATCCTGGAAATATTGAAGCAGATATTATTATGAAAAGTTTGATAATGTCTCGACTCAAAGAACGTTTTGGCTTGAGATCATTTATTTATTTCAATACCGAATCTTTGAACGACTTTTAGCTTTTATACATTTGATACGTGTCCATTTCAAATAACAGGAAAAGTACTGTGTGTGTAAACGTACTGCTGATAGTAAAAGTACTGTGCTGTAGTAAGTATGCTGCAGTAGAAGTACTGTGCGTAGTAAAAAGTACTGTGCTGCAGGAAAAGTACTGTGCTGTAGGAAAACCTGGACTCAGTCTCCGTGACGTCCCCGGAAGACTGTCTAAAACCTGGACGCAGTCCCGCGGACGTCCCCGCAGCTGTCTAAAACTGGCGTAGTCTCTGTGACGTCCCTCAGCCCGTCTGAAAACCGGGACGTAGTCTCCGGACGGTCCCGCGAGACTGTTCTAAAACCGGACGGTCAGCTCCGAGACGTCCCCGCAGACTGTCTAAACCTGGACGTAGTCTCCGAGAGTCCCCGCACATGTCTAAAACCTGGACGTAGTCTCCGGAGACGTCCCGCAGCTGTCTTAAACCTGGACGTATATCTGTGACGTCCATTGCAGATGTTAAAACCTGGAAGTGTTCTCCGAATGTCCCTTGGCAGACTGTCTAAACCTGGACGATAGTCTCTGTGACGTCCCTGCCGGCATGTCTGCTCTAAAACTGGACGTAGTCTCTTTGACGTCACCGCAGACTTGTCTAAACCTGGACGTAGTTCTCCAGACATCCCTGCAGACTGTCTAAAACACTGGACGTCGTTGTCTCCGAGACCATCTGCGCAGACTTTCTAAAACCTGGAACGTTAGTCTCTGTGTCGTCCCCGCAGACTGTCTAAACCTCTGGACGTAGTTCTCGGCGTCCCTGCAGACTGTCTAAAACCTGGACGTAGTCTCCGAGATGTCCCTGCAGACTGTCTAAAACCTGGACGTAGTCTCTGTGACGTCCCTGCAGACTGTCTAAAACCTGGACGTAGTCTCCGAGACATCCCTGCAGACTGTCTAAAACCTGGACGTAGTCTCCGAGACATCCCTGCAGACTGAGTTCTTCTTCATAAAAACTGATTTCTTTGGCTCCATTTCACGGAAAATCCCGAATGCTGCCGAAACTCAGGTGAGTCATTGACGTCATCTCCGGATGTGAGTCAAGAAGGCAGGGCGGAAGCTGCTGCACCATATTTGGATGTAGGCGTGAGGGGAGGGGGGAGGGGCGCGTGCTCGCGTTCACACGGAGAATCCAGAGACGCGCGTGCTCCATCACAGTTAACCAGGAGGTCGCGAGGAGGAGAAGGAGGAGAAGTCTGACCCGGTCCCGGTCCCGGTCCCGGTGAGTCTGTCTCCTTTGAGGAAACTTTGTTTGTTTTCACCTGTTTGACGTGACGTGCCTCGCGCGCCGTCACACAGGTGTGCTTCCTGTTTGCGTCGACGTGAAGGACGTGGACCTGAAGTCTGCGGCTCGCCGCGTCACAGCTTCAAAGTTTCAGGTGAGCTGCGTCGATTAATCGACTCACTGTTTGTTTTCTACCTTTGGTTTAAAGTCCGGACACTTCCTGTCAGCTGATCTCAGAGATCAAACACTTTGATCTGACGTGATTTGAATAATTGATGAGCTCATTTAAATATGTTACTGCTGTTATTAACGTTTGAACGTGTGTGTCCATATATGGTCAGACTTCCTGCTGAAGCTTAATGTTTAAACATGTCTATGAATCAGTGTTTGTGTAACTCTGTCCAGCTGTACTCGAGTATTTACTCTGATTACATTACTCATGATCAGTCATCATCCAGGTCCCCAGCAGCAGCTGATATCACTGAGTAGTCCAGCAGCAGTCAGCCCAGAACCAGAACCAGACCCAGAACCTACAGCAGCATTTTTGTATGTGTGTGTGTGTGTGTGTGTGTGTGTGTGTGTGTGTCTTGTGTCGGTGAGTCAGTCCATTAACAGGAAATTGAATTCTCGTGGCCTCTTAACTTCGTTAGAGTCAGTGTCTCTGTAAACAGGAAGTGACATCACAAACGTTTGTTTCTTTATTCCAGCTGAAACTTTCGAATATTTCAGAACAACAACAACAACAACAACAACACACACCCTCTGTCTCTCTCTGTCTCTCTCTGTCTCTGTCTCTCTGTCTGTCTCTCTGTCTCTCTCTCTCTCTGTCTGTCTCTGTCTCTGCCTGTCTCTCTGTCTGTGTCTCTGTCTCTCTCTGTCTCTGTCTGTCTCTGTCTCTGTCTCTGTCCAGGCTGTGGTTGCTGAGTCTGTACCAACGTCTTCCTCAGTCTGGGGTCGGTTGCACAGCTCAGATAATCTGCCATGAGTATCGTCTGTTTAGGAGTTTGCTTTGTGTTTTGGTTGCAGATGTCCAATAGTTGATGTAATTGTCTTTTTCTTTAGTTCTGATTTGGTGGGGCCGGATTGTGTGAGGGCGGTCTTGGTGCCCTGAGCTGTTGGTGCTGATCCGGTGGACCAGCTGGCTGAGGGGACTCCCTTCTTTGCTCTCCTCTTGGCATTGCAGGGCTTTGTAGTGGTAGGAGCTGGGCTCGCTGGCTTTGAGGTGTTGGTAGAATTTGATGGCTCTTTTTTGGATCCGAATTAAAAGGGGAAATTGTCCTAATTCAGCTGGACATCCATTACTGGGGGTGTTCCTCTGGACTCTGAGAATGCTCTTACAGATCTCAGTATGCAGGCTTTCTATTGGCTGTTTGTCCCATTGTTCAAAGTCTTGATTTGTAAGAGGGCCCCATACTTCACTACCATACAGTAAAATGGGTTCAGTTACAGAGTGGAGTATTTTGAGCCAGATTCTAGCGGGTATATCAATAACTGAGGACTTCTTTAAGGCGTAAAAAGCTTCTTCCCTTGTCTCTGAGTTCATTAATGGCCAGATTAAAATTTCCTGTAGAGCTAATTTTGAGTCCTAAATATGTGTAGTTATGTGTGAGTTCAATGTCAGCAGAGCCCAGCAAGAACTTTTGGTTTGGGTTTCCCTGACATCTGGGTCGTTTCTGGAAGACCATGATCCTCGTCTTCTCTAGGTTAACTGTCAGGGCCCAGGTCTCACAGAAGTTCTGCAGATGATCTAGTTGCTGTTGTAATGCCTCTTTAGATGGAGCTAACAGTATCAGATCATCTGCAAAGAGTCGGCATTTAATATCTGTGTCAGAGAGAGCGAGGCCAGGGATATCCGACTGTTCAAGTGATTTAGCAAATTCATCAATATAAATGTTAAACAGGGTGGGGCTGAGACTGCAGCCCTGTTTCACCCCTCTGCTTTGGGGGAAGAAATCTGTTTCCATGTTGTTGATCTTCACAGCACATCTATTATTTATGTACATTGTTTTAATTATGTCATAGATTCTCCCCCCTATACCTTTTTCAATTAACTTTAGGAACAGACCACTGTGCCAGATTGAGTCGAATGCTTTTTTGAAGTCTACAAAACAAGAGAAAAATTTGTTCTTGTTTTGATGAACATGTTTGTTAATGAGAGTGTGAAGGGTGTAGATGTGGTCAGCAGTTCGGTGTCGTGGTGTAAATCCAATTTGACTCTTGCTCAGAACGTTCTGTTCGCTGAGGAAGTCTTGCAGTCGGCTGTTTAGGATGCTGCAGAATACCTTCCCCAGGTTGCTGCTGACACATATGCCTCTGTAATTGTTTGGGTCAAATTTATTTCCATTTTTAAAGATTGGCGTTATGATTCCTTTGCTCCAGATGTCAGGGAAATACCCAATGTTGAGGACAAGGTTGAATAGTTTCAATATGGCAATGTTGAATTTCTTGCTGTTAAATTTCAGCATTTCATTCAAAATGCCATCGGGACCACTGGCCTTCCTTGGTTGTAGGGCCTGGATTTTAGTTAGTAGCTCCTTTTCAGTAATTTGGTAATCTAAAGGGTTCTGGTTGTCTTTAACGACTGATTCCAGAGTTTGTAATTTGTTCAGGAGTTCATTTTGGGCCGGATTCAGTGTAATAGTATTATACAGGTTTTCAAAGTGTTGTTTCCAAATTTCACCATTTTGAATAGCCAATTCTTCTTTGTGCGGTTTACTGATTGTTTGCCATTTTTTCCAGAAATCATTTGAGTCAATAGACTCTTCGATTTCGTTCAGTTGGTGCTGTGCATGCTGCATCCTTTTAGTTCTGAGTGTTCCTCTGTATATTTTCAATGTTTCCCAATATCGGATGCGGAGCTCGGGGTTGTCAGGTTGTCTGTGTTTTTGATTTGATAAATTTCTGAGTGTTTTTCTCAGACGTCTGCAGTCTGTATCAAACCACTTTTCACCGGCTGATTTCTTTGATTTGTGATGTTGATACTGTTTCAGACTGGAGAACTCTGCTGCATTGTCAAAAATGTCGTTGGTATCCCACACAGCTTGATTCAGGCCATCTTCACTGAATCGATTAACTGACTTAGTTAATTAGATTAGATTAGTTAAAGCGTTACACAGAGTTACAGTGTGAGGACAGACAGAGACAGAGACAGAGACAGAGACACCGCTCAGCTGATCACACTGAAGTGTGTTTTCAGGGAGTGTCCTCCTCAGGTAACTTACAGACTTCCTTGTGTGTGTGTGTGTGTGTGTGTGTGTGTGTGTGTGTGTGTGTGTGTGTGTGTGTGTGATCATTTTCTAAACCAGTATTTCTTGTTGAATCTTGTTGGCGGTCACACCTTCATTTATTTTCTATTATCATTCATAATTGGTCAGAAAATGTCTTCTAATGTAAAGACACTGTCCAGCTGCATTATGGGAAACGTAGGATCTTTTGTGTTTTAATGTGTCTCATGTGAGTGTGAGAGACTTTAAAACATGAGAAGAAATCAAATGTAACAATAAGAACTGAATCAGAATCAGTCTCACAGCGTTCAGCTCGTGTCTTTGACTCATTAAAATATTTCCACAAACAAGTTTTTCCATTGAAGTGAATGGAACAAAGTTCAGAACTGTCGCTGCCCTGTCAGACTTCACTCAGACTTTAAACATTTCATTATCGTTTGCTGTCGAATCAACAGAAACACGTGAAATCTTCGACTTATTAAAAAGTTAAATGTTTTTGTTTTTAGGTTTGTGAATCACCCGATTGACCAATCACCTCCCTCCCCGTGACATCACTGTTGACAGAACCAATCAGTGATCGTGGACTACAGCTTCTTAAGTGTACATTTATTGGTCGGCTGTGATTGGCTGACAAATCAGAGAAACTCCTCTTCATTGGTCAAAGAATCAACCCAACAGGCCGATCAATGGCAGCATCAGAACTGATCCAGGACAGTGACGATGTCGGTCCGCATGTTGAGGCTAACGTGACCACAGTGAACCCGCCTTCATCTCCTCATCCTTCGAGGGTTGCTAACGGTAACCCAACCCGCCTCGCCTCGCCGCCATCGCCCACCGCTGATGCGCACGGCGGCAAAAAGCATCAGGAGGGCAGCAAACTGAGCAGCATCTTCAAGCAGAACCAGCTGATCCACTCTCTGAGCAGCGGGCTGAGGAAACACTGCGACTACGTGAAGATCACCGTGCCGGAGGAGCGGGCGAACCGGCTTCCCAAGGAGTGGTGGAAGACGGGCGTGGCCTTCCTCTACGCCCTGTTCAACCTCGTCTTCACCACCGTTGTGATCACCATCGTCCACGAGAGGGTGCCGGACAAGTCCGTGAGCCCGCCGCTGCCCGACAAGTTCTTCGACTACATGGACCGAGTGCCGTGGGCCTTCACCGTCACCGAGGTCAACGGGCTGATCCTGGTCGGACTGTGGCTCGTCCAGTGGCTGTTCCTCAAACACAAGTAGGACCAGCAGCTGAGCAGATGCTGAAACAGACACGTCCGTGTGTGAAACACTTGTTAAACCTGTGTTTGTCTCTTCAGGTCCATCGTGGGCCGGCGCTGTTTCTTCCTGATCGGGACGCTCTACATGTATCGCTGCGTCACCATGTACATCACCACGCTGCCTGTGCCTGGAAAACACATGGTGTGTGCTCCGAAGGTAAGCCGGCGCCGCTCAGCCCGTTCACTGCACGCTCGGTCTTCATCATCTTCATCAGATGTTCCTTCTTCTCTCTGCAGCTCTACAACGACTCGACTGGGAAGATCTGGAGGATCCTGAGGCTGATCTCAGGAGGAGGTAACGCTGAACTCCTGCCGAGCTAACTTCAGTTAAAGAAGAAGGATAAGGGCAAATATTCCAAATCAGAAACTTTCCATGGGAATTAACTGGAAATTTGGGGTAATTCATCATGACGAGTTGGCCTCAGAAACGGTCCATGAAATGATGACGACCTGAAGCGATTCGTTCATCTCGCTCAGTGTTTCTGACGCGGTTAATAGCACAGATTTATTCTGACTTCACACAGACTTTAAGTTCTTCAAGTTAAGGGCCAACCTTCAACCCTGTGAATTCACGGTTTACTCCCGTTAATTCCCATGGAAAGTTTCCAACTTTGAAACCTTAAAGGTAGCACATAAGAGGTTTTAGATTATTATTTGTTAAAGTCTCTTTGGTTTAATTTAAATTACCTTTAGATCAACAGAGAATGATTTATTATATTATTATTATTATTATTTATTAAACAACACTAAAACCTTCAAAGCTCGCCCTCCGCCTGCAGGGGGCAGTATCTGACACCTGTCTGTCTGCTGTGTTCAGGTTTGTCTCTGACCGGCTCTCACCTGATGTGTGGCGACTTCCTGTACAGCGGTCACACGGTCATGTTGACGCTGTCCTACCTCTTCATCAAAGAGTGTAAGTTCGTTAGTGATGAACCTTCAGGATAAATGTACAGAACTGAAATGAGTGAGACTGCTGTGTCGTGTTCAGACTCCCCTCGCTGGATGTGGTGGTATCACTGGTTCTGCTGGCTGCTCAGCGCCTCGGGAGTCATCTGCATCCTGATCGCTCACGAGCACTACAGCATCGACGTGGTCATCGGATACTTCGCCACCACCAGGACCTTCTGGTGGTACCACACCATGGCCAACACACATGTGAGAGCACGGAATAAACGATCAGTCATTTTCTGTAATGTGTAGGACTCGTTACAGATCAGATTTTACATTTTTTGTCTATTTCTGCTCAGGCGCTGCGTCAAGCTCCCAACAACTACCTGTCGAGGACGTGGTGGAACCCCATCTTCGGGTTCCTGGAGAGGAACGTGCAGACGACGGTTCCCATCGTTTTCGCGTGGCCCGTGGCGCTGCCTTCGTCCTGCAGACAGCGGTACAGGATCGTAGAAGCGGGACGGGACGAGTGACGGCGGCGGAGGTTACTGAGCCGAGTTTGAACGGCGTCCGTCCTGACTTCCTGTACGAGAGAGCTTGAACATCAGAAACAACTTGGTCTGTTCTCTCCTGAGGACGAGGAGACACTGAAAGAAGGAAGAGGTTCTTGTGTTTGCAACGTTAGGATCACCTCGTCCACAAAACTGTAATGATGCAGTTCATCCTCATGTTAATAACAACATGTAGAATAATCTCTAAAACCAGACGTTTGACTCTAACCACTGCTACTGTTAGACTGCTGCTGTGTGCCAGTAAATCCAACCTGTGGTTCTGCAGAACTCTGAACATAAACCTGCCGTAGCTTCTGAAACGGACTTCAGAGGTGGACTTTGTGTTCAGTGAACAAACTAACGGACCAAACAGATCGAGAGGTGACAGGTGACTTCCTTTGTGCTCTGTGCTCCAATCACAGTCGAGCAAGCCTCAACTGTGATTGGAGCACAGAGCAAAAAGGGGCGGGATTCAAAAAGTGAACCGTCACCAGAACATCTTCACGGAGAAGCTGACTGTTGTTGTTGTTGTTGCGTGTACGGCAGAACAATCTGAAACATTGGCTCACGTCCTGAAGACGTTTATCGCTGCGTATCGGGAGGTTGTTGCCGAGACAATACTTGAATCTCCACGCAAATACCAAAATAAATGGTAATTTAACAACACGAGAACTTAAATAAATGAAGCCATGCTAAGAATCTGATCATTGAGCACCTTGTTGTGAACGTCATTGGTTCTATACCCAGCTGTAAACTCTGTTCTTCATGTTCCACTAAAAACAAACATCGTCTCCATAACATTAACGTTGTGTCGCGTTGTTGAAGTGCCAAATAACAGTTTGTGTTTTTTTTTTATTTGACTTGAACCTGGAGCAGTCAGCATGTCCCCGACGTCCACCACCGTCCACGTTTGAGACAGAAACCTGGGACACGAGCTGGGAACCAAGCAGCATCGTCGGCGCTGCCTCAGTCGGTTCTCCGTCAGCATGAGCGCGATCACTTACTTCAAGCTTGTGACGAGTAAAAGCATCATCATGGTCCATCAGTGAGTCTGCGTGTTCAAACACAGACAGCGCTTCTAGTCCTCGTCAGTGTTTGAGGGTAATGAGTATCGTCTATACTTGTTTGTTGTTGTGTAAGTTATATTTTCACGTATGGAAAGTATTGAGACTTTTTTAATTTCATTGTAAACGGATGAAACATGACAGCTTCCTGTAGACTTCACATCTGATCAGGTCATTCCTCAAAGAGTTCAGTGTGAACAAAATGTCTCTAACCACAGATGTCAGATGTTTCTTCAAAATAAAATGTTTTCATCAAGATCTGCTGTTGATCAGCTGACACCGTGACTTCTTTCATAACACAGGTGTGTGTGCAGAGAGCCGCAGACAGGAAGTCAGAAGGTTTATGTTGCTGATGAAAAACATCGTCTAGGGACTGAACCAAAGAACGAATGAATGAATTAACAAAAGAACGAATGAACGAAAGAACGAATGAACAAATGAACGAAAGAACGAAGGAATTAACGAATGAAGATGAATCTGTTTCACGTCCACCTGCTGAAAATATTGAAGATCAGGATTTTTAACCAAAACCTCCTGTCTGTCTGAGGACAGTCTGTCTGTCTGTATGTCTCAGGACAGTCTGACTGTCTGTCTGAGGACAGTCTTGTCTCAGGACAGTCTGTCTGTCTCAGGACAGTGTCTGTCTGTCTGTCTCAGGACAGTCTTGTCTGAGGACAGTCTTGTCTGAGGACAGTCTGTCTCTCTGTCTCAGGACAGTCTTGTCTCAGGACAGTCTTGTCTGAGGACAGTCTTGTCTGTCTCAGGACAGTCAGTCTTGTCTGAGGACAGTCTTGTCTGAGGACAGCTCTGCAGTGTCAGCGGTGACCTCCTCTGACGTGTGGTGACTTTGTGATTGGCAGCAGGAAACAGACGGACACGAGGACGAAAAGCAAACAGCTGATTTATTATTTATATTGAATAACTTTTCCAAATGTCGAACAGTTAAATACAAACTCATGCAAAGCTTCACTGCAACAGCCCAACGACAGGAAGAGGAAGTGAACGTTTCAGCCAAAGACAAACTCGTTATAAAGAAAGCTCATGCTCGGTAACGTACGGTGAGGTTGCCGTGACAACAGCACAGCGTCATTTAGTCCGACTGTTAAAAAAAAACAAAAAAAACGTTTGGACCTCTGACCTGTGACATCACGGTTACATCACACTCTCTCAGCAGGACACATGAAAGGAGGCCACGCCCCCCTCCTCGTTAGGGATCGGCCTGATTAATTAAAACATGATGACGGAGCTGATGACATCATCATGAGGTGATGTCACACTGAGTCACCATCAAGGTTCTTTAACAGTTTTGATCGGTTGATGAGGTCAGAGGTCACGTGGGGTTGTTGGGTGGGGGTCCTTAAGACTCGACCTTACAGTCCACACACACACACACACACACACACACACACACACACACTCTCTCACATGCTGTAATAAATAAAAACATCCATAGCATCTATAAAGTCCAACATTAGAATGAATATATCTTTATATCTTCACGTATACGTGATTGTGTTTAAATATATTTATAGTAGCTTTGTATTCGTCATGTACACTTTGAAGTCTGTCCACTCCAAACCCAGAGCTCTGCTCAGAAACCGTCCAACGCGCCGCGCTGTGAAAACAGCAGTGCATTCTGGGACCACATCATTTACTCTAGACGAGGAGGTATCCCAGCATGCATCTGTGACAAACAGCTGCGGTGGCGGACTCGTGATGCTTTCAGGTGTCATCGTCAAAGACGTTCAGCGTTTAACATTTCACTGACGGCGTGACGGTTTTGAATGAAGCTCTTTAAGCTGCAGACAGACAGCTACATTCAGGAGAGAAGACAGACAGACAGACAGACAGACAGACAGACAGACAGACAGACAGACAGACAGACAGACAGACAGACAGACAGACAGACAGACAGACAGACATGGCGTGGGGTAAGGCATCTCTCTGTCACATCAGTCATTTCTTCTCTTTACTGGTGATGAAATGCTTTAAGTGGTCAGTCCTCTCCTCTCCAGCTCCCTCGTCTGCTTCAGCTCTTTAATCCTGCAGACGAACAAACAGCTTTAAACTCACCGCACATCTGTCCGACATCGCCGAGGACGCAGAGTCATGTTTGTGTGTGTCACCTGTGTCTGCAGCGCCTCAGGAACCTCATGATCTTCCTCGCTGCCTGGTCCTGCTTCTTTGTCAAGAACGACCCCCTGAAACGATCGAGCGTCAGCCATGAAGCTCCACGCCAATGTGAATTTAATGTTTACGTACGGAAGCAGCAGGGTGTCTCTATGCAGTCGTTTTCTGTCTCTTTGAAGTCTTTTTGTCTCTTTATGGTCGTTTTGTGTCTCTTTGAAGTCTTTCTGTCTCTTTATGGTCGTTTTGTGTCTCTTTGAAGTCTTTTTGTCTCTTTATGGTCGTTTTCTGTCTCTTTGAAGTCTTTTTGTCTCTTTATGGTCGTTTTGTGTCTTTATGGTCGTTTTCTGTCTCTTCAAAGTTGTTTTGTCTCTCTGAAGTCGTTTTGAGTCTTTTTGTAGTGGTTTTGTCTCTATGTAGTTGTTTGTGTGTCTTTGTAGTCGTATGTTGTGGTTTCCAGATGACGTGTCAGCGTACTGACGGATGTCCAGGCAGGTTCTTACTTGATTTTGGGGTTGTGGCTGGCGGCCCCTCTCGGCGCCTGCTTGAGCCTCTCGTACTCCTTGTAGCTGCGATAGTACTGCTGGATGAGGACCGCCGCCCGCCGGCTCTGCTGGAAACGCTTCTGCTCGTAGTACGACCTAAACTTGGACTGGATCAGTATGGCTGCCTGGGTCATCTTCTTGTAGAGGGCGTACTGACGGGACAGAGCGGCACTGTTAGAGCTCACGGACACGGCAACAGGAAACGTCTCAAAATGTGCTTACAGAAACTGAAGACGAAGAGAAGAAGAATGCAGCGAGCTCCGAGTAGCAACCAATCATGTGTTTACACCTGAACACCTGTCACAGGTGTGAGAGTGACGGCTGGTCGAGTGAATCTGTTAACTTTAATTAACGAGATCAACTCTCGTCTGCAGCAGCTCAGAAAACAAAAACTTAAAGTGAGCGTTCACAGGAAACCACTTCTTTTAGGTCTGCGCACACACGCACACACACACACACACACACACTCTGACTACACACCACTACATCTACTGGTCAGCCATATTACCTTCAGAGCTATCCATGTTAGCTAGCCAGAGAGAGAGAAAGAGAGAGAGACAAGGTGAAGAGACACGGCAGGTTAGTTCAGTGTTAGTGAAGCTGGAGGACAAACAGTACAACACACACACACACACACACACACACACACACCTGTTTGTACTTCCTGTAGCACCTCTGGATAACAGCTGCAGCCATGTCCTGCTGCTCCTTTAACCTTCGACCCTGCAGACACAGAGAACATCAGGACGAAGTAACGCTCTCTGGCTAAACTCTGAGACTAAACTCTGAGACTACACTCTAGGACTAAACTCTGACACTAAACTTAAGGACTAAACTTAAGGACTAAACTCTGAGACTAAACTCTGAGACTACCTTGTATTTCCTGAAGGCGTTCTGGATGATCCTGGCGGCCTCGTACAGCTCCCTCTGCTCTCCGTCTGTCAGCGTCAGCAGGGCGAAGTCTCTCTCCATCTTCCCATTGGCCGAGGCATTCAGGAACTCCGCCCACGCTGCAGAGGAGGGGGGTCGGAGCCTCTGGAGGGCCAGGGCACTGAGCGGCGAGGGAGGGCACACCCGCCTACAAGAGCACACACACATCCGACCATGTGTGCCATTTCCTCGTGATAATACCCATAATGCACTGGGCATATTATAGGCAAGGCTTACCTGGGCGGGGAATGTGTGTGGGCGTCAACCGTATCCAGGTAGGTAGCCAGCCAGGTGTCCTGTATAGCTGGGTTGTCCCGCCTCTCCCTGAGCGGAGACTCCGCCCCTCTGGGGAAGTCCTCCTGTTTGATTCGCTCCGGGGTCGCCTCAATGATTTGCTCTGCCAGTGTTGCCATGTCAACCTGTGGTGAGGGAAAGGTAACCATAGCAACAGGAACTCAAATGTGTCTAAACTCAGGGACTAAACCTGGAGCTAGCCTGCCAGTCTGAACTCGGGGCCCTGTGGTTGGGGTTTACCTGCAGCACCTCCTCCTCGAGGTACTCCTCCTCCTCGCCTTCGTTCTCGACGTTCTCGCTGTAGCTCAGCAGCTGCTCCTCCAGCGTCGCCGTTATGTGTGCCCGCCGCCCGCCGCCGGCCATGTGTGTGTGCAGGTAGGTGTGCGTGTGTCCAGGTGAGGCGCTCTCATAGTCCATAAGGTACAGCGAGGAGTCTCTGGAGCCGCCGGGGTTCAAACCTGTGACAGTGATGATGATGAGGATGATGACGTCATCAGAAAAGCAAGCGTTTCATTTAAAACACGTGCACCTGTGTTACCTGTGCCGGGCCCGGCGTTCGGCTCCTCCCCCCACATAGACACAGGAGGGAGGGAGGAGGGGGAGGGAGGGGAGACAGGAAGCGAGGAGGAGGAGGAGGAAGGAGACGAGGGGGAGGTGTCCATGGGGGCGGGGGCACTCGAGTAGGCGGAGCTTGGTGAGGGTGAGGAGGGGTCGCTGGGGGAGGGGAGGCTGCTGGAGGAGCTCAGACCTGAAGAGAAGGGAGACAGCCAATCAGAGCGCTGGAATCACGACCTTCATCAGACTGGAACAATCAGCAGCAGGTGTGTGTTACCTGTGTCCGGGCTGGTGGACAAAGGAGACGGCGGCTGCTGTGGTTGTGGCGTGGCTGGCGTGTCTGTATCCTCCGGAGGCGTGTGTGTGTCCCCGGGCATCATGTGTGTGTGCGTGTGCAGCTCCTCCAGCGCCGTGGCGAGGCGGGTGTGACCACGAGAGCGAGCCACGGCGAGCGGCAGGCGTCCCAGCGAATCAGGGATCCCCAGAGCTGAACTGTTCCAGCCATACAGGAGCTCTGCTGCCCTCTGGTGGCCCAGAGCACACGCCCACATCTGAAACACACAACACGCTTAAAACACGACAAGACAGTACGACAACAGGTAACCATGGGCAACCATTCAGGCACGTTTTCAGGCTGGAAAGGCAAGGATCCTTGAAATCCCTGCTACATTCTTTAAAAAAAACCTGGAAACCTTTTAGACATGGTTACTATGGTAACTGTGATGACTAAAGTGGGACCTGTGTGTGTGTGTGTGTGTGTGTGTGTGTGTGTGTTTTACCAGCGGCGTGCAGGAGAAGTGGTCAATGTTGAGAGGATCGACTTCCTGTTCCAGGTCCAGACTGTCGCTGTTCACACTCCTACAACAAACACCTCAAGTCAGTGTGTGTGTACCTCCAGTGGATCAGAGTGTGTATCAGGTGTGTGTGTGTGTGTGTACCTCCAGTGGATCAGAGTGTGTATCAGGTGTGTGTGTGTGTGTGTACCTCCAGTGGATCAGAGTGTGTATCAGGTGTGTGTGTGTGTGTGTACCTCCAGTGGATCAGAGTGTGTATCAGGTGTGTGTGTGTGTGTGTACCTCCAGTGGATCAGAGTGTGTATCAGGTGTGTGTGTGTGTGTGTACCTCCAGTGGATCAGAGTGTGTATCAGGTGTGTGCGTGTACCTCCAGTGGATCAGAGTGTGTATCAGGTGTGTGCGTGTACCTCCAGTGGATCAGAGTGTGTATCAGGTGTGTGCGTGTACCTCCAGTGGATCAGAGTGTGTATCAGGTGTGTGCGTGTACCTCCAGTGGATCAGAGTGTGTATCAGGTGTGTGCGTGTACCTCCAGTGGATCAGAGTGTGTATCAGGTGTGTGCGTGTACCTCCAGTGGATCAGAGTGTGTATCAGGTGTGTGCGTGTACCTCCAGTGGATCAGAGTGTGTATCAGGTGTGTGCGTGTACCTCCAGTGGATCAGAGTGTGTATCAGGTGTGTGCGTGTACCTCCAGTGGATCAGAGTGTGTATCAGGTGTGTGCGTGTACCTCCAGTGGATCAGAGTGTGTATCAGGTGTGTGTGTGTACCTCCAGTGGATCAGAGTGTGTATCAGGTGTGTG
>NW_020855041.1:112002-113175 GCF_000972845.2 Larimichthys crocea | reverse complement strand
CAACTGACCAACTAACAAACTAACCAACTGACCAGCTAACAAACTAACCAGCTAACAAACTAACCAACTAACAAACTAACCAGCTAACAAACTAATCAACTGACCAGGTAACAAACTAAACAACTGACCAACTAACAAACTAACCAACTGACCAACTAACAAACTAACCAACTGACCAAGTAACCAACTGACCAGCTAACAAACTAACCAACTGACCAGGTAACAAACTAACCAGCTAACAAACTAACCAACTAACAAACTAACCAGCTAACAAACTAAACAACTGACCAACTAACAAACTAAACAACTGACCAGCTAACAAACTAACCAGCTAACAAACTAACCAACTAACAAACTAACCAGCTAACAAACTAAACAACTGATCAGCTAACAAACTAAACAACTGATCAGCTAACAAACTAAACAACTGACCAACTAACAAACTAACCAACTGACCAAGTAACCAACTGACCAGCTAACAAACTAACCAACTGACCAGGTAACAAACTAAACAACTGACCAACTAACAAACTAACCAACTGACCAGGTAACAAACTAAACAACTGACCAGCTAACAAACTAACCAACTAACAAACTAACCAGCTAACAAACTAACCAGCTAACAAACTAAACAACTGATCAGCTAACAAACTAAACAACTGATCAGCTAACAAACTAACCAACTGACAAACTAACAAACTAACCAACTAACAAACTAACCAGCTAACAAACTAACAAACTAACCAGCTAACAAACTAACCAACTAACTATCAAACTACCTGCCTGTCTGTCTGTCACACTGACAGCAGCTCACCTGTTCATGATCCTCAGGTAGAGGTGGAGGAGGGGGTGTGGCCAGTTGGCTGCCATGTTGCTGTTGGTGTTGATGATAATGGTGATGTTGTTGTTGTTGCTGGTTGTTGTTGTTGTCACGGGCGGCCATCTCTGCCATCCTGCGCTCCATCTGCTCCAACCGCTCCAGAATCGACATCCTGAACTGATTATCTGCAACCAGAACACACACTGCTGTTAGCTCAGTCTGTTAGCTGCTGTTAGCTCAGTCTGTTAGCTGCTGTTAGCTCAGTCTGTTAGCTGCTGTTAGCTGCTGTTAGCTCAGTCTGTTAGCTGCTGTTAGCTCAGTCTGTTAGCTGCTGTTAGCTCAGTCTGTTAGCT
>NW_020855041.1:102664-111992 GCF_000972845.2 Larimichthys crocea | reverse complement strand
TCGCCCAACGTTCACATGGACCGGGGCACCTATCGCGTGGAAAATATGCCAGACAAGGGAAGAGACTACGAGAACGGAATCAACGCGGCAGCAAAGGCGTGGGCTCTGAGGAGGGGAGTGCTAGTAACCAGCTGTTGAAATGTGGTGTGAGTCCTAGGAATAAAAGCCGTCCTGCTTCTCTTATAGCGGACATTTGTATTAAATTCTTTGTCAAAAGAAAGTTGCAAACAACGTGTAAAAAAGACGAACGGTGCTTTACGCGGCTTTGAAAAATTCCTGGCAAAAGAGCCAATCGCAAATTTTCAGAATTTGATCCATGGACTCGTTGCCAGTCACGGTATGCCCTTGGCCAGTTTATTTCCGACACCTGCTAGTCAGCAGTCATCAGCTGATCTCATCTGCCTATTCCACACAGTCAGCCCAGGCTCGGGGCGGGTCTGGTGGCTTGTCAGCCTTATAAATAAGGGGTTATTTCACACCAACTCGTCAGACGCAACCGGACGATAAAAGTCAGTCACCACATTTACTCGGGCGGAAGGGTCTGCATCTCGTCCGTCTGGCAGCCGGCCGTTCGGGTCTTCGTACATTGTGCTTACTAAGCTGAACAATACCCGACGCACTAGGGCAACTTGGACGGAATAAGCTGACATAGAGCTAACACAGGCTACAAGTTGCAGCTGTTACTGTTCGGAAGAAAAAAAAGAAAAAGGGAAAAAAAAAAAAGGGGAAATGCCAGGTTCTCCGAATTGCACGCATGCGACAGGGTGCCCAAGAGTTCTGGCACTAAGCTGAACAGTGGGCACCCTCCGGTTCCAAGGCCAGTCGTCATGGAGATAGAGTATAAGCGTGCTCATTCGTCCAATGGACTCATTATGGAGGTATTAACAGCACAGTCAGAAACTGGTTTCATCGAGGTCATCATCCCAGCCTCATGGATCGTGACTGAAGACTGAGGCTGAGACTTTGACAGACAGTGGAGACAGAACACAGAACATGCAGCTAACGACTGAAGCTAACAGGCAGCTAACAGACTGAGCTAACAGCAGCCTAACAGACGAGTTAACAGCAGCTAACAGACTGACTACAGACGAGCTAAACAGCAGCTAACAACTGAGCTAACAACTGAGCTACAGACTGACTAACAGACTGAGCTAACAGCAGCCTACGACTTAGCTACAGATGAGCTAACAAGCAGCTAACACTAGCAACCAGACTGAGTTAACAGCTCTATCAGACTGAGCAGTAACAGCAGCTAACAAACAACCGAGCTAACACAGACTGAGCTAACAGCAGCTTACAGACTTAGCTAACAGGCACTAACAGACTGAAGCTAACAGCAGCTAACGCAGCTAAAAGACTGAGCAACAGACTGAGCTAACATACTTAGCTAACAGCAGCTAACAGAGCTGAGCAGTAACAACTGAGCTAACAGACGCAGAGAAAGACTGAGCTAACAGACGCAGCTACATACTGAGCTAACAGACTGAGCAACAACGCAGCTAACAGACTGATCTAACAGCAGCTAACTGACTGAGGTAACAGCAGCTAACCAGACTGACTAAAGCAGCTAACAGAACGCAGCTAACGCGGCTAACAGACTGAGGCTAACAGCACTAACAGACTGAGCTAAGCAGCAGCTAACAGACGCAAATGAACAAACCAGACCAGCTAACAAACGAGCGGCTAACAGACTGACGTACGGCGGCTAACAGACTGAGCTAACAACGGCTAACAGGCGCAGTTAACAGCGCTAACAACTGAGCTAACGAAACTGAGGCGAACAGACTAAGCTAACAGCACTAACAGAGGGCTTATCTACATCAAGCTAACAGACTGAGCTAACAGACTGACTAACAGACTGAGCGAACAGCAGCCTAACGACTGAGCAACCAGGACTGACTAACAGCAGCTAACAGACCTGAGCTAACAGCAGCTAACAGCTGAAGCTGAACAGCGGCTACGACTTAGCGAACGCAGGTGAACAGCGGCTAAACAGACTGAGCTAACAGACGGAGCTAACACAGCTATTGGCATTTCTGGAGCCTGCGTACAGCTGAACAGACTTGAACACCACTGTGTGTGTGTGTGTGTGGGTGTTGTGTGTGTGTGTGTGTAGGTCCACAGTGTATCTATAGCGTATATAGTGGATGTGCTTTTATTTCTTCACACACCACTCTTACTGTGGCCGCGGCCGACGATTGAGTCAGTCAGATAGTTTCAAGGGTAGATAGTGGGTGTGGGTGTGTGTGTGAGGTTGTGTGTGTGTGTGTGTGGGTGTTGTGTTGTAGAGAAGGGATTTTTC
The DNA here is from genome assembly GCF_000972845.2 of Larimichthys crocea. NCBI lineage: Eukaryota > Metazoa > Chordata > Actinopteri > Sciaenidae > Larimichthys > Larimichthys crocea. Next base: position 109,690 of record NW_020855041.1, on the reverse strand, counting down.
CACGTCTCGCTTCTTATTTTTAACCTCCTGGTCAGGCTTGTACACACACACACACACACACAAACACAAACACAGACTCTCTTCTTATCTAACACGACACCAGCCTCCAAGGTCTGACACGACACGGCTTCCTGTCAGCAACCCGGGCCTGTAACCTCTGCTTCGTCTTCTGTGGATAGCAAACGACTACACGGCCACGGGGCTCTAAGCTCCACAGTCCGTCACCTTGTAACAGACGAGCAACATGAGCTAACATGAGCTAACAGACTGAGCTAACAGACTGAGCTAACAGCAGCTAAAGCACTAGAACGACTGAGCTAAACAGACTGAGCTAACCGCAGCTAACAGACTGAGCGACCAGCACTACAGCAGCTAACAGAGGAGCTAACAGGACTGAGCTAACAGGCACTAACAGATGGCTAAACACAGCTAACAGAACGGAGCTTAACAGCAGCTAAAGACGAGCGTAACAGCAACAGCAGCTACAGACAGCCTAACATGACTGAGCTAGCTAACAGCAGCTAACAGACTGAGCTAACAGCAGCTAAAAGACAGCTAACAGACTGAGCTAACAGCAGCGAACATCATAACATACTTAGCTAAACATCAGTAGTGTGGTTCTGGTTGCAGGAATACCAGTTCAGGATGTCGATTCTGGAGCGGTTGGAGCAGATGGAGCGCAGGGATGGGCCAGAGATGGGCCGCCCGTGACAACAACACAACCAGCACAACACAGCTCACCATTATCATCAACACCAAGCAACATGGGCAGCCAACTGCCACACCCTCCTCCACCTCTACATAAGATCATGAACAGGTTGAGCTGCTGTCAGTGGGACCCAAGAAAAAAAAAAAAAAAAGACAGCAGGTAGTTTGATAGTTAGTTTGTAGTTGGTTAGTTTGTTAGCCTGTTTGTTTTTGGTTCGTTGTTAGTTTTGTTAGTTGGTAGTTTGTTAGCTGGTCATTATTTAGTGTTTGTTAGCTGGTTAGTGTTGTTAGTTGGGTAAGTTTGTTAGCTGGCAGTTAGTTAGTTTTGTTAGCTGGTAGTTTGTTTAGTTTGTTAGCTGGGTCCATTTTTAGTTTGGTTGCTGGTTATTGTTAGTGTTGTTAAGCTGGTCAGTAGTTTAGTTTGTTCGCTGGTTTATGTGTTGTACTGGGTCAGTTATTTTGAGAGTTGTTAGCTGGTTTCGTTGTTAGGTTGGTTATTTGTAGTTTGTTTGGCTGGTCAGTTGGTAGGGTTTAGTTAGACGGGTTAGTTGTTTAGTTGGCCATTGGTTTAGTTTGGTTAGCTGGTTAGGTGGTTAGTTGGTTAGTTTTTTAGCTGGTCATTGGTTCGTTGTTTAGCTGGTTCGTTGGTTAGGTTTGGTCGTTGTTAGCAAATGGTCCGTTCTTTCGCCGTTTGTGTCGCTGGTTCGGTTGTTCGTTGGTCGTTTTGTTCGTTGGTTCGTTGGTATCTTTTGTTCGTGGGCCTTGGTTCGGTTGTATCGCTTGGTCTTTTCACTTGGTCAGTTGGATCGTTTGAGTTCGCTGGGGCGTTGGATTCAGTTATGTTCGCTTGGTTCGTTCATTGTTCAGTTAGGCCCGGTGGTTGATTTGTTCGCTGTTTCGTTTGGTTCGTTTTGTTCGCTGGTCCGGTTGGTTCGTTTGTTTCGCGCTGGTCCGTTGGATTGCGCTGAAGTCCGTTGTATCCTGGTCGTTTGGGCTGGCGTTGTTCCTCTGTCAGTTGGTTAGTTTGTTATTGGCGTGGTCAAGTTGTTTTTGTTACCTGTCAGTTGGTTAGCTGGTTCGTTTGTTAAGCTGGTCCGTTGGTTACTTGGTCAGTTGGTTAGTTTTTTACTGGTACCGAAGTGGTTTGGGGCTGGGTTAGTGGTTGTTAGCTGGTTAGCCTGGGATGTCAGTGGTTTTACGTTTGGTTGCTGGTCCGTTGTTACTTGGTCAGGTGGTTACCGTGGGTCGGAAAAATTTGTCAGCTGGTCCATGGTTACTTGGTCAGGTTGGTTTCGTTTGTTAGCTGGTTCAGTAGGGTTGGCTGGGTTGTAGTTTGTTAGCTGGTTAGCTGGGCAGTTGGTTAGTTTTGTTTGAGCTGGTCAGGTTTGGTTACTACTTGGTCAGGGATTTTGGGTTAGTTGTTAGCTGGTCAGTTGGTTACGTGGTCAGTTTTGGGTACTTGTCGGTTGGTCAGCTGGTCAGTTGGTTTACTAGCTTGTCAGTTGGTTACTTGGTGGGTTGGTCACTGGTCAGTTGGGTTACGTGGTCAGGTTTGGTTAGTTTGTTAGCTGGTCAGTTGTTTAGTTTGTTAGCTGGTCCAGGATTTGGTTAGTTTTTAGTTGGGTCAGTACAGCACTGTTGTCTGAAAGCAGAAATGGATGACTGACAGCCTATAACAGGAAGTGTGTTTATCCAGGTTTAAACGGTCTCTCCTCGTCTCAGTCATGTAGAGCCTCACTTGTCCCTCGTGCATGCCAGAGAGTCAAGGAAAACCAGAGGGGGGGGGGTATTTTTCCTACCTACCAGCGGAGGGGGGAAGCGAGGTGGGAGGGTGGGAAGGTGGGGGGGCAGACGAGGAGGAAGGGAGATAGAGTTGCCCAACTTTAGCCCGGCTTACTAACATCACTAAACCCTGGGTTACTCGGTCCTCCCCATATTAACCTCTTTACTTCCGGTTAACAAGGCCTGGTTACTGCAATTACCCTCTTTAATCATTATCCCCCCTCGTGTCTGATGCTGGTCGCACATTCCTCAACGTCCTGTCTGTTTTCCGCAGTGGTTATGAGAGTCAGAGGATTGTGGGAGTTTGTTGAGCGGCTGATGCAGAGGAGGGGCGAATGGGGAGGAGCATCAGCAGGGGACGGAAGAAGCACACTGAGGAGAGGAGATATGCTTTCGCACTCTGTCCTCATCGCGGGATGAACGCTGCTCCACCTGGCTGCTGCGGGGGGCGGGGAATACCACCCTTGACAAGACCAACTCTGCTGGCCCACTGGAGGTACACAACACAACACCACCGCACCGGTAATACCCATCTATCCCTGGAGGTACACACACCACAACACACACACAACACACCTGATACAACACCCGAGACGGGCTCCCACTGAGCGTCAGCAGCAGGTGACTAAACTAATCAACGCTGCCTACCACACAATCAAATCTGAGCAGCCCTTCGTGTCTTTCGAAAAGACGGTCACTCGAACACTGTTGACGTCGGGTCCAAAACAATCATGCCTGCTTACAATTTCGGCTGTGGCTTCAGCCTTCGTTGGAGCTGTCAAAGCGTCTTGGTGTAACGTGTCTCCCACATACCTAGGGCACCATTCTCCACCGGCGGCGTGAGGCTGGGGAACTTTAATTTGAAAGGTTTCCTGGCCCTGTCAGCTGTTTTAAGACACGTCACACCAAGACGCTTTGACAGCTCCGACGAAGGCCGAAACTGTAAGCAGGTATGATTACATCCTATCCTTACTTACTTGTCTGATCACAAGAAACTAAAACTATAATACCTTGTGGATACGTTGTCCTAACTACTAGTTTTTTTTTTTTTCAGGTTTGGAAATGTCTGGAGGGTCCAGACCTTGAGCACTTTAACTCCATGTCTGTGGTGGACAGGTGTCTTGCAGCAGCAGACAGAAGGGGCTTGGAGTGAACACACACACCTTTTTTCCTCTCGCTGTTGTTCTACGGCAGATGCATTCTTAGTTATTGACATTAGAAAGAGAAATTATTATCTGAAATGTGTAAATTGTAAATAAATTAAAATTTAGATAAAAAAAAAAAAAGTTATTTTCATTTTTGTTAGCCGGGCCAGTGAAAATACCCAAGGGGCCAGTAAAAACTGTTCTGTTGAGCCCTGACTAGTCAGTGATATTAGCTACTGCTGTGGAATATTAGTAACTCAGATTAAAGTAATCGAGTACAAACAGCTCTGTGACCTCAGCTCAATGACAGTGTGTGTGAAGTGTCCATTATAAATCGATACGATCTGATCATAAGCAGCGCTGTAACCGTGACAACCACTATAGAAACACACACACACACACACACACTCACACCGTCCTACCGACACCATCCTGCTGTGTGTCGTCCATCTTCTGTCTGTAGACTCATCCTCTGTGAGTGTGTGTGTGTGTGTGTGTGTGTGTGTGTGTGTGTGTGTCAGCACAGGTGAGGGGCATTCTGGGTACGTTATGATGTCACAGGATCAGCTAACACACATACACACACAGTAAACACACTGAGTGGGCGTGCAAGGATCGACCGGTTAAAGAGAGAGACAGAGAGAGCGAGCTCGGTCATCCGGTGCAGTCAGTCCAACCAAACACAGCAGCAAGGCATGCTGGGAAATCCACAGAGAGGGAAGGGAGGTGGGAGGGAGGGGGGAGGGGGCTGTCTCACATTCCTGGCTCTGAGCCTCAACCAGAGAGAGACAGACAGACAGAGTGGTGTGTGTGCAACCACCAACCTAACAGCAACCAATCCACAACCAACCCACAACCTAACAGCAACTAATCCACAACCAACCTACAACCTAACAGCAACCAACCCACAACCAAACAGCAACCAATCCACAAGCAACCCACAACCTAAAAGCAACCAATCTACAACCAACCCACAACCTAACAGCAACCAGTCCACAACCAACCTACAACCTAACAGCAACCAGTCCACAACCAACCTACAACCTAAAAGCAACCAATCCACAACCAACCCACAACCTAACAGCAACCAACCCACAACCTAATAGCAACCAACCCACAACCTAATAGCAACCAATCCACAACCAACCCACAACCAATACACAACCTAACAGCAACCAACCCACAACCTAAAAGCAACCCACAACAACCTAACGAACCGACAACCAACTGAGCCACAAACAAGCACCAACCAATCATGAACCTCCACCACTCAGGACAGGCTGGCTCCATAAGTCCCCATGTCCAAATGTCCACAGCCGAAATTAACATGTTTACAGGGGAAAGACGAAGAGTGCAACCAGCTGGAGGCAAGACAGGTGGAGGCATTGTTGCAGCGTGACAGGTGGAGGCATTGTTGCAGTGTGACAGGTGGACGCGTTGTTGCAGCGTGACAGGTGGACGCGTTGTTGCAGTGTGACAGGTGGAGGCGTTGTTGCAGCGTGACAGGTGGAGATGTTGTTGCAGCGTGACAGGTGGAGATGTTGTTGCACCGTGACAGGTGGACGCGTTGTTGCAGCGTGACAGGTGGAGGCGTTGTTGCAGCGTGACAGGTGGACGCGTTGTTGCAGCGTGACAGGTGGACGCGTTGTTGCAGCGTGACAGGTGGAGATGTTGCAGTGTGACAGGTGGAGGTGTTGTAGTGTGACAGGTGTTGTAGTGTGACAGGTGGAGGCGTGGTAGCTCACCGTCCAATGACAGCCAGTCGAGCTGCGAGCTGGGCAGCGAGCTGGCGTTCCTCGCTCGATACTCGAACAGAACCGAAGAAGAAACAGAACCTCCAGACTCCAGAACCTGCAGACACACCAGACCGGCCTCGTGTGCTGAAAGAGAGCACACACAATCAGTCCAACCAGACCCAACCAGACCCGATCAGAACTGACCGGACTCAGCAGCCAGACCGGACCGGGTCTGTTACTGTGTGCGTGTGTGTGTACCTGGGCAGTAACAGCGCAGCACTCCAGGTTGGATCAGCGACGCGGGGACGGTGCTCTGATCAAAGACACACGAGTACCGACCCGACAGCTCGCTCCACGGTCCAGTTATCAACACCTTCACCCCTCCCTGACACACACACACACACACACACACACACACACACACACACACGGAGTTAATAACACTGCGCTGCCCCCTGGTGGACAAACACACAATTATAATTGTATATTGTAATAACTAATAATTAAATAATGAATCCATGAATGAAGAAATTAATTATTAATTAAACAACAATCAAGTGAAATCATTTAAGTAAATATGTGAAGGACAGTTGGCTCCTGATTGGCTGTTTACCTCGGGGTACGACCACTCTGGGGAGAAGTCTGTGATGGCGGCGAGGCGTGTGGAGGAGGAGGAGGGCAGCGGGTGAGGAAAAGGGAGGAAGGAGGAGGAGGGGGAGGGCTGGGGCGGCACCATGTATCGGACCCCGGCCGGGAAGATGGGTGGGCTTGGCGCTGCGGCGGTGGAGTGAGCTACGACGGGATTGGCCTCCTCGGTGATGAGGTCAGAGATGAGGTCGGGGAACTGGCTGTCAAAGGAGATGTCAAGCTCCTCCCCTCCGCGCTCACACGGCTCCGCCTCCTCCTCCAGGTGTGTGTCCATGCAGGTGTCCTCCGAGTCGTAGGCCCTCCTACTCTCCTCCTTCACTTGGATTGGGGGCGGGGCTGCCGCCTGAGTGGTATCCATGGCAACAGCAGCAGGGGTGGAGTCAGCGTCGCTGCTCGCTATGTTAGCTTTAGCATTAGTGAACACTGACAGCTGAGCGAGGGGCGGAGCCTCAGGGGCAGTCAGATGATTAAAGGGTGGTCCAAGGACCAATGGTTGCTGTCCGTCCGCCTGCCGCCTCGTCTGATTGGCCGGCTGGCTTTTTGAGTCCTGACAAACCAGGAGCAGCGATGCAGCGCTACTTGCTGTCTGCTGCCGTGGAGACGAGCCGGAGGGGGCGTGGCTTGTCTGAATGAAAAGAAAGACCATTGGATGAGGACTAAAGGAGGCGGAGCCTGAAATAAGATGTACTGTCCCTTTAAGACTCACCTGCAGCAGAGCCAACTTAGTGGGCGGAGCTCTGCCTTCATCATCATCATCATCATCATCATCATCATCACCGTGCTCCTCCTCTTCGTCGCCCCCCGCCTCTTCCCTCTCCAGCTCCAGGCAGAGGGGGAGGAGGGGCGGGGCCAGCGAGGGGGGGAGGGAGGACGAGGGCGGGGACGAGAAGGAGGAGGCGGCAGAGTCTCGCCTGTCCGCCTCAGAGGAGGAGGAGAGGGAGGAGGGAGGGGAGACAGAGGAGGGAGGGGTGGAGGTAGGGGAGAGGGAGAGAGCGAGGGAGGGGGGG
>NW_020855041.1:99921-101734 GCF_000972845.2 Larimichthys crocea | reverse complement strand
AGATTAGGGGTGGGTTTTGGGGTATGGTCATCTAGGGTATTTGGTTTAGTTGGGGTTGGTTATAGTAGTTTGGGTTTTTTTAGGGGTTTTTATAGAGGGTGCGGAGGAGGGCTGAGGAGACGGGGAGGAGGGGGAAGGAGGGGGGGGCAGGGCGGCCGCCGTACGTTGACCCTTTTGTGGAGGTTCAGGGGCGAAGACGGAAGGAGCCGCTAGGTCGGGTCGAAGGCGGGAGTTCGGCCGGGATATTTTTAGCGTGTGGGGGTTTTGTTGTATCGGGTGCTTTGGTGTTTGCGGCTGCCTGCGTGCGTCGGGTTTTATGACAGAGCTTGCCGTCGCTTAATTAACAGACCTGGCATCGCCGGGGCTGTGTTGGGGCTGGATTTGTTCTCTGTGACGGGGCGCAGAGAGCCGTGGAGTGAAGGGAGTTTGGTTTGTTGCGCGGATTGGTCGGCTGCCGTGCGGAGTGATGATCTACTCAGCCTTGTTACGACTCCCGTTGCGCGTTTACTTTTCATGTTTCTGCTACGGAACCACCGACACAGACCTCAGGGACTTCGCTGTGTTCCTGGTGCGGGGCGGTTTCGTGTTGCCGTATTCTCTGTTCTTTTCCACTTGAGGTCAGAGTGAGGTCAGAGTGAGGTCAGAGTGAGGTCAGAGTGATGTTAGACTGAGGTCAGACTGAGGTCAGAGTGAGGTCAGAGTGAGGTCAGACTGAGGTCAGAGTGAGGTCAGAGTGAGGTCAGAGTGATGTTAGACTGAGGTCAGACTGGGGTCAGAGTGAGGTCAGAGTGAGGTCAGAGTGATGTCAGACTGGGGTCAGACTGAGGTCAGAGTGAGGTCAGAGTGATGTTAGACTGAGGTCAGACTGAGGTCAGAGTGAGGTCAGAGTGAGGTCAGAGTGAGGTCAGAGTGAGGTCAGAGTGAGGTCAGACTGGGGTCAGAGTGATGTCAGACTGGGGTCACAGTGAGGTCACAGTGAGGTCACAGTGATGTCACAGAGAGGCGTTACCCTGGGCAGCGTTACAGAGGCAGGCGTGTGTGCGCGGCTGTGGTTTGGTTCTCTGCCGGTCCAGAATGTGCTGAACCAACTCCTCGATGCTGAAATCACCAGAACCGACCGAACACTTCATGCTGTGGACTGAGGAGAGGCGAACACGTGAGCACGCTACACGCTAACATCACGTACTCCTCGGTGTAATCTGATTACTCGGCCTTACACATGGGCTTCAGCTGGTTCAGCAGGTCGTCTTGGCTCCAACGCACGCTGTCATGGCGGTCGGACACCGCGCACAGCAGCGGACTGCATTTCCCAGAATCCTCCAGGGACGGCACATTCAGGTAGTGGACCAGCACGATGTCCGGGTTCTGTCTCACACACACACAAAATTATACACACTGAAATGTGACATGTTACGTCTGTGTGTGTGTGTGTGTGCGTGCATGTGTCTGTGTCTGTGTGTGTGCATGTGTCTGTGTGTGCGTGCATGTGTCTGTGTGTGTGTCTGTGTGTGTGTGTCTGTGTCTGTGTGTGCATGTGTCTGTGTGTGTGTGCATGTGTCTGTGTGTGTGTCTGTGTGTGTGTGTGTGTGTGTGTGTGTGTCTGTGTGTGTGTCTGTGTGTGTGTGTGTGTCTGTGTGTGTGTCTGTGTGTGCGTGCATGTGTCTGTGTGTGTGTCTGTGTGTGTGTGTCTGTGTCTGTGTGTGCATGTGTCTGTGTGTGTGTGCATGTGTCTGTGTGTGTGTCTGTGTGTGTGTGTCTGTGTGTGTGTGTGTGTGTGTGTGTGTGTCTGTGTGTGTGTCTGTGTGTGTGTGTG
>NW_020855041.1:88399-93133 GCF_000972845.2 Larimichthys crocea | reverse complement strand
CACACACACACACACACACACACACACACACACACACACACACACACACACACACACACACACACAGGCCGGGCTCAGACCGCGGGCTCGCCTGTCTGCTGTGGCCGCCTCTCGGAGCTCGCCTCCCGGCCACAGCAGCTGCGCTCCCCGCTGAGCTGCGCTAAGCCTGCTAACATGGAGCTGACGTCATTAGTGTGACGCAGTGACCCGCCACAGTCGGACCGGAACCGATCCGAGTCATTAATTAACTCATTAATTAATCAACTGTTTGCTTCGTTAGCTGCTCGGCTAGCCGCGGCTCCTCTGGAGCTCCGACAGCCGAGCTGCAGGCTCCGCCTCCGGGGCTCAAAGCGTGCTGACCCCGGGCCTGACAGCCGACGCGTATCCCGAGATACACCGAGATAACCCGGGTCAAAGGAACCGGACCGGACCGAGCGGGAGGTGTTAGAGCTGCTTTACCTTCCGCCTTCAGCACAGCCGCCATCTTCTCTGTCTCTGACGTCACTGCGCAGCTACGTGGGAGGAGGAGGAGGAGGAGGAGGAGGAGGTGTCCGCCTTCAGGTGAAGCGGACAGAGACTACACCTGAGCTGCTGGCACACTTCACCTGTGGAGCGGACACACACCTGCAGCGCTCACCTCCTGCCAGCTGACACTTCACCTGCCTTCACAGCTCACCTGCACACTGCTGTCAGTGAGCAATACACAATACACAGACAGACAGACAGACAGACAGACAGACAGACAGTCTGTTTACCTGTCTATCTATTTACCTGTCTATCTATCTACCTATCTACCTGTCTACCTATCTACCTGTCTATCTATCTACCTGTCTATCTATCTACCTGTCTGTCTGTCTATCTATCTACCTACCTGTTTGTCTATCTATCTACCTACCTGTCTGTCTATCTATCTACCTGTCTGTCTGTCTGTCTATCTATCTACCTACCTGTCTGTCTATCTATCTACCTACCTGTCTGTCTGTCTGTCTATCCTTCTACCTACCTGTCTGTCTGTCTGTCTGTCTGTCTGTCTGTCTGTCTGTCTATCTACCTACCTGTCTGTCTATCTATCTACCTACCTGTCTGTCTATCTATCTATCTATCTATCTATCTATCTATCTATCTATCTATCTATCTATCTATCTATCTATCTATCTATCTATTTATTTACCTGTCTATCTATCTACCTACCTGTCTGTCTGTTTATCTATCTACCTACCTGTTTGTCTATCTATCTACCTACCTGTCTATCTATCTATCTATCTACCTACCTGTCTATCTATCTATCTACCTACCTGTCTGTCTATCTATCTACCTACCTGTCTGTCTATCTATCTACCTGTCTGTCTGTCTATCTATCTACCTACCTGTCTATCTATCTACCTACCTACCTGTCTGTCTGTCTATCTATCTACCTACCTGTCTGTCTATCTATCTACCTGTCTGTCTGTCTATCTATCTACCTACCTGTCTATCTATCTACCTACCTACCTGTCTGTCTATCTATCTACCTACCTGTCTATCTATCTACCTACCTGTCTGTCTGTCTATCTATCTACCTACCTGTTTGTCTATCTATCTACCTGTCTGTCTGTCTATCTATCTACCTACCTGTCTGTCTATCTATCTACCTACCTGTCTGTCTATCTATCTACCTACCTGTCTGTCTGTCTATCTATCTATTTACCTGTCTGTCTATCTACCTGTCTGTCTAACTAGCTACCCAATTAACATCAATTGATAGTTAGCTCCCCTTGTGCAAACATAAACTTATATTATTACTAATTAGTTTTATTACTAATGTCTTGTCTATCTTCACAATGTGGTTGTAATTCCGACATAGATGAGTTATCATGTAGCATATATAAGCACAGGACAGTTAACCTCACCGCATCGTAGATACATTTACTCGAGTATCAGACAGATGCAGATGTACTCTGAGTATTTGTGCAGTTTGTTGCAGACTGCACAAAGTAGCTAACAGGCTAATGTTCAGGAAGCGTTGACGTGTTGCTTGGCAACAGAGCAGCCAGCGGTCCAGCTGTGGAACACCTGCCGTGCTGATATTCAGAATAACAGCACTGCATTGTGTGCGTTATTGTTTAATGTCCCAGACTATTTACAGGCTTTACTACTTTCAGGTAACAAGCCAAATCTGTTGTTACTTATTAGTGTTACTTAATAAATGGAGCTTATTGAACTGAATAAAAGAAATATTACACTGAGGTCATTCTGTTATTCTAATATTAGCACACCGTCATCCAGTCATAGATAATCAGAGTGCTGATATTCAGTATAACAGCACTCCATCATGTGTGTTATTGCTTTAATATTCCAAACTATCTAAAACTCATGTGTTGTCACTTATTACTAGAAAATCTCACACTGAGGCCATTCTGTTATTTTAATATTAGCACACTGTGATTCAATCACAGACAGAGTGCTTCAGAATAACAGAACGACCTCTGGACTCACCAGTTTAAATGAGGTTTAACCTCTGCACGAGGTGTCAGACCTTCAGCTGGTGAAATGAACAGAAGACACGGACATCAGAGGCATTTAGAGAAAAATATCTGTGGTTTATTTTTGTATAAAAGCGGAGCATGTCGTCCAGCAGGAGGCGTCGCTGAGCTCGTCACCTCTCTGACTGCTTCAAAAAAAAAAGAAAAAAAAAAAAAGAAAAGAACCGACACCGGCTTTTAAAAACCACATCAGCACGTCGTCACCAGAGAGTTTGACTGAAGCCAACGTCCAAACTTACAAACTTTAAAAGTTTTCCGTCCGTCTGGAGGCGACTTCAGAGTTTTTTGACCTCCCGACAGGAAGAGAAGTTTCACTTAAACTAAGCTGATTTTATTCCAGAAATCTCTTTGTTTATTTTGAAGGTGTGAAACGGTTTCTATTTTCATCCTTTCGGTCCATGCAGACGACTCGCTTAGCAACACAAAGAAACAAACTTTGAATTAAAATGAATGGAAATCATCTGGTTACGTCTTTTCATGAAGCTCAAACAACTTTAGTTTCTTGTGTTTTTAAAACGTTGTTTGAACGTTCCTCCTGTGTGTGTCACACCTCCTTTTCCTTCTTCGTCTCATTTTATTTGAATAAACCATGCAGGTCGAGTTCAGACGACACCCTTCACAATAAAAGCCCGGTAGACGTTTAGTGTGAGGTCTTTACAGGAAGTGAACAGGAACACCTGACTTTTATTTCTTCGTGATCGTCCATTTGAAGTTCTGTCTCTGACGGGCTCACGGCGTTCCTCCAGGTGAAGTCTCCAGAGACTTGTTGCAGGAAGTGAACAGTGTAAACGTGAGCGCAGAGATGCTCGGAGGGAAGAGGACGAGGACGAGGAGGTCCGACCGGACCAGACGAGCCCGTCAGAGACAAACACTTCTAATGGACGGAGTGAGACGTGAACACTGCAGCTCGCTGTCACTCTAACACCTGTCCCACCTGTTCTTTAGGTCATGTGACACGAAAACAACCTTCCTGTAATGACTTCACAATAAAAGACAACCCAGAACAGGCAGGCTGGAGGACTTTTAATGTGAAATCTGACATCAGGCACGTGATGTCACGTGATCAGCAGCACGTCGGCTTCAGTCAAACAAAGGGACGGCGTGAGCGCAGAGAGATCAGCTGACGACTGAGAGAGCGTTAAGACTTCATCTGACAACCAATCAATAACCAATATCTGATCAGCTTCATCAACAGGAAGTACACAAACAAGACAGACAGACAGACAGACAGACAGACAGACAGAGAGGAAGAAAACCAGCTCAGATTTTAACTCCACAGGAACAAGTGTGTGTTACAGTGTGTGTGTTACAGTGTGTGTGTTACTGTGTGTGTGTGTGTGGGTGGGTGGGGTCATGATGGCGACATGTCCCCGCCCCCTCCTCATGTGACAGGCTCAGCTCCAAGGTCAAAGGTCAGATCACATGCCCTGCCTGATGCTCTGGATGATCTGGAAGATGGCTGCAAGACAGACAGGCAGAGAGAGAGACAGGTGAGACAGGTGAGACAGGTGAGACAGACCAGCTCGAGGGGTTTCAGGACTCGGAGCTGTTTGTGTTCCTGACGTCTGTCAACAACACTGAACACATGGCACACCTGTCTCACACACGGCACACCTGTCTCACACACAGCACACCTGTCTCACACACAGCACACACACAGCACACCTGTCTCTCTCTCTCTCACACACACACACACACACACACAGCACACCTGTCTCACACACACTCACACCTGTCTCACACACACTCACACCCGTCTCACACACAGCACACACACGGCACACCTGTCTCACACACACACACACACGGCACACCTGTCTCACACACACTCACACCTGTCTCACACACAGCACACCTGTCTCACACACAGCACACACCTGTCTCACACACACTCACACCTGTCTCACACACAGCACACACAGGGCACACCTGTCTCACACAGCACACACACGGCACACCTGTCTCACACACAGCACACCTGTCTCACACACACTCACACCTGTCTCACACACACTCACACCTGTCTCACACACACTCACACACACAGCTCACCTGTCTCACATACACACAGCTTACCTGTCTCACATACACACAGCTCACCTGTCTCACATACACACAGCTCACCTGTCTCACAGACACACACAGCACACCTGTCTCACAGACACACACAGCTCACCTGTCTCACAGACACACACAGCTCACCTGTCTCACA
>NW_020855041.1:74287-88369 GCF_000972845.2 Larimichthys crocea | reverse complement strand
CCACGCGGCACACCCTTTTGTCTCACACACAAGCACACCTTGTTTGTCTCCTCTCACAACAGCTACCCAACCTGCCCCAGCCACACCTGTCTCACACACAGCACCACCTGTCTCTCTCTCTATCACACACAAACACAAACACACACACAACACACACAAACACGGCAACCGCTACCACACACGGCACCCACACCTGGTCTCTCTCTCTCACACCACACACACACACGGCAAACTTGTCTCACCACAGCACACACCACTGACACACACCTTTCACCCAGCAGCACCCGTGTCTCACCACACGGCACACACACCTGTCTCACACAACACACAACCTCCTGTCTCCACACTCACAACACATTCTCACACACAGCACAAGCTCACCTGTTCTCACAGGACAGCCACGGCCACACCTGTTTCACACCCACACCGGAGAGTAACACCTTTTTTTGTCTCACACACCACACACACGGCAACACCTGTCTCAAACTTCACACACAACACCACCTGTTCACACACATCACAACCACACGGAAAAACTGTCTCACACAGGGGCACACCTGTCTCCACAAACACACCACAACTGTCTCTACACACACACAGCTCACCTTGTCTCACCAGACAGCACACCTGTCTCCCCCCCCAGCACACCTGTCTCACACCCACACCGGCACCCTGTCTCACACACACACGGCACACCTGCTCACACCACACCCCGGCACACCTGTCTCTCACCACAGCACCACACGCAAACCCTGTCTCACAACAGCCACACACAACTGGCACACCTGTCTCCCCCACAGCACACCTGTCTCAACACAGCACACACCACGCACACCTGTCCTCAACAGCAACACACACGGCCACACCTGGTCTCACACAGCACACACACGGCACACCTGTTCTCACACACAGCACACTGTCTCACACACACTCACACCTGTCTCACACACACTCACAACTGTCTCACACCACTCACACCTGTCTCCACACACACACAGCTCACCTGTCTCACATACACACAGCTCACCTGTCTCACAGAACACACAGCACACCCCTGTCTCACCGACACAATTGGCACCTGTCTCACACACCCTCACCCTGTCTCCCCCACACCCAGCTCACCTTGTCTAACAGCCACACAGCTCACCTGTTCTCCCCGACACACACGGCACACCTGTCTCACAGACACACACAGCAACACCGTCTCACAGACAACACACAGCCCACCTGTTCTTCTCACAAACACTCACACCTGTCTCAACCAAACCACCAAGCGATCTCTATAGAATACCATATGACGCATTTTCATGACCACCGTCCTCCACCCACCTGTGACTACCCAAAGACCCCCATTATACAAGTTGCATCAACCTGGTCTCACAGACCACACACAGCTCACTCACTGTGTCTCACACTCACCTGATCCACAAAACCACGAAGACCGAAAGGAGCGAGCAGCAGACCCACCGGAGAACTTCCTCCTCGTGTCACAGGTGCCGCTGTGACACACACACTAACAGAGCATGGCAAAATTCTGGGTAATAAAAGACTAAGGAACATGGCGTGAACGTCAACACAGGTGGAGCAAGAACCGTGATCATTGCTACACTGAGGTGTGTGTTCATCAGCAGCTCAGACTGACAGCGAGCTGCTGATGAACACACACACACACACACACCACACACACACACACGATGTCAGCGTGTGATTTGTCCCGAGCCGAGGCCGGGCTGCGCCGAGGGCCCGAGGTCTGCCTGGTTGCCCCCCGGTGCCCGCAGTGCCGCAGTCTGCGGTCAACATCTGACAGCGTGCCGCTCACGCTGCTGTGCTGCATGACGTCACACGGAGCTCGTTCGTGTAAGCTGATGACGAAAGCTAAGCTAACGCTAAGCTAAACGATACCTCCGCCACATTTAAACAAGATCCCAGCATTAACGTGAAACACGGACAGCATTAACGGGAAACACGAACAGCATTAACGGGAAACACGGACAGCATTAACGTGAAACACGGACAGCATTAACGTGAAACACGGACAGCATTAACGTGAAGCCGTGTTCAATCACAGCGACGCGCGGTGGCACAGTTAGCCGTTAGCTCTGGAGGTCTGGTACCGATGTTTTCTGGACGTGTCCCCGCTGTGTGATCGTCTTGCTGTGCCGCTCGTTCGCCACTTTCATCCGCTGCACCGCCGACATGTTTCCAGCTTCAGACGGGGGACGACGGGCGGGAGAGCCGGTGGAGAAAAGAGGGAGGAAGGCGGAGAGAGAGCGCCGGTAATCGGTAAGAAAACGCCCCGCTGTGGAGGAGCTTCTGCCGGTTTGTTTCCGTGTTGCTGGGCAGGTACGGTGCTAACGGGGAGCTAGGTGCTGCTAGCCGACGAGCTAACGCTGAAGCGGTCACGTGACAGAAGACGGAGCCAAAATGGCTCCCTGCCGACCTCTAGTGGCGGGAAAAGGCAGCTAGACAGATAAAATATTTAAACAAACATTAAAATAACCACATATTAAACATTTCTCTGTCTCATGTGATTCATTTTATTTCACATTAAAATGTCCATGAAGTCAAACTTGATGTTTGTGTGTGTTAGCTAGTTAGCTAAAGTAGCTAACTGCTAGCTGAATCTGCCGTTAGCATGCTAACAGAACCGGGCTCAGCAGCCGGACCGGACCGGGTTGGAGCCCTCTGAGACCAACAGGGAATAACGTGACAGTACCGAGCTGACTCACAGACTTCATGATGAAAACATTAATAAGCAGCAGGAGAGCTAAAGCTAACATAACAAAGCTAATGCAGCTAACACTGAGGCTCCAGCTGGTTTGGAGCTAATGCTAATGTAGCTAACTGCTAACATAAGTTAATGCTATGGACCTTGCTAGTTTCGGGAAAAGGCTAACATAGCTAACTGTTAATATAAGCTAACGTTGCTAATGTTTTGCTAGTTTTGAGATGCAGCTAACTGCTAACACTAGCTAATTCAGTGGGTGTCGATGTAAAGCTAACATAAAGCTAATGTCATTAACTTCATTATTTTTTCCTTAAGGTCAGCCAACTGCTAACATTAGCTTCCATTACTTGATGTACAAATTGCTAAGTAGTGAACAGCTGTGTGCTTTGGGAAAAGGCTAACATAGCTAACTGAAAATGCAAGCTAATGTTGTAGATTTTGTTAGTTTTGAGATATAGCTAATGTAGCTAACTGTTAATATTAGTTATTTTAGTTAGGATGTAAAGCGTGGCTGTATTAGCTAATGTTATGAACTTAATTAGTTTTTCTTTCCAGGTTAGCTAACTGCTAACGTTAGCTACCATTACTTGATGGAAACACTGATCAGTAGTGAAGCGCTAACTGTTGTTAGCTCGGTCAGAGGTTCTGTCGCTGTGTTCACTGTTAGACTGGACACTGCTGGTTCAGAGGTTCGCTACGCATAGGAAGTACACAGAGACAAAATGAAGCAACGTGGCGTTTCTCTTTATTTTATTGAGTCCTGCTGCTGCAGTTTGTCCACACACACACACACACACACACACACTCTTTCCTTTCCACACACACACTTTACTGCTGGCTGTGTTGTAGCCAGGGGTCAGAGGTCATTAGCATTGTTCCAGAGGGACTCTCTGCTGTCAACCTGTGTCAGGTGTTTCCTTTCAATTAGTCCTTCGTTAGTAAAGTTCCAACATGGAGTCTCTGACTGCCAGACAGAGGTCAGAGGTCATGCAGGGTCAGCTCAGGGTCACCTGTCGTGACTTCACAAAGTTTAAACAAAGTCAAGGTTGCTGTGGTAACGTCACCATGGTAACTGCGTCTCTAACAGCCCAGGCCGCTGACGGAGCCGATGCGGTCCATCTTCATCCCAAAGCATCCCCTCCCTCCAACCATCGACTTCCTGCTCCGCCTCCTCATTTTGGACTGCCGCTGCAGGAAGTCAAGGAAGAACCGTGGGACCGCCGCCTCCTGCCGCCGCCTGCTGGCCAATGCCCTCGCAGCCCCACGACTCATCACAGCCAATCCCCTGGAAGGAGGCGAGGAGGAGGAGGTGTGGGGGCGTCCAGCTGAGCCCTCTGTGATGTCATCAGAAGTGGGTGGGGCCAGGATGAGAGAGGACAGACGAGATCCGAACAGAGAGTGTAAGACCTAAAGAGACGTTCAAACGCTGATTAATTAATTTGTCAATTAATAAATGAGTTTCCAACCAGCACAGAACTCATTAATATGCTCACACATTGTTTGTTTCATACAGTCAACATGTGTGTGAAGATCATGTGTGTGATCAGGTCGAGTATCTGTTCAAGGTTATTGTAGAGACCCACAGGTGTCCCTAACGACCCACAGGTGTCCCTAACGACCCACAGGTGTTTCTAACGGCCCACATGTCCTCAATGACCCACAGGTGTCCCTAACGACACAGGTGTCCTCAATGACCCACAGGTGTCCCTAACGGCCCACAGGTGTCCCTAACGGCCCACAGGTGTCACTGTACAGAGGGCCATGAGTCACATGTGTAAGTGATTTCATGAAGACTGACAAGGATGATGATGAAGATGAAGATAATGAAGATGGTCTTCACACACCTGTGCATCGTCTCGTTGAGGTGAAGGTCTCGACTCCACGGCGACGGCGATGAAGAGGAGGAGGAGAGGAAGGAAAAAAGATGAGGCAGCCATCTTTGTTTGGAGGAAATGACAAAAAAGAAAATTAGATTCAATAAATAACACGTCACCATGGCAACAGATAATCCTGCATCCTCATTGGCTGGAGGGTGTGGCTACAGCAGCACCTCCTGCTGGTTGAAGGAGTGAAGGTGAAGGCAGCATTTATACACGAGTGATGAAAGTCACTCTGTCAGTGTGTTCTGGAGCCTTCGAGCATTTCACATGATCTTCCTCAGCAGGTGGAAGACTGCTCGTCTTCATCCACAGATCAGCCAATCAGAAACAGCCACGCTGTTTAACATAACAATCACGTGACATAGACGTGTCCAATCAGATCAGGTCATGTCAGGAGTCTTTAAGTGGACGGAGTAAGCTGTCGAAGCTTCTCCACCACAGGGAGCTGGTCTGCACTCTGCTGATGGAGACGAGGAGCCAATGGAGACATGGAGCTGATGGAGCTGTCGAGCTGATGGAGCCGTGAAGCTGATGGAGACGAGGAGCCAATGGAGACGTGGAGCTGATGGAGCTGTTGAGCTGATGGAGCTGTCGAGCTGATGGAGACGTGAAGCAGATGGAGCTGTCGAGCTGATGGAGACGTGAAGCTAATGGAGACGTGGAGCAGATGGAGATGTCGAGCTGATGGAGACGTCGAGCTGATGGAGACGTGGAGCTGATGGAGCTGTCGAGCTGATGGAGACGTGGAGCAGATGGAGACGTGGAGCTGATGGAGACGTGGAGCAGATGGAGATGTGGAGCTGATGGAGACGTGGAGCTGATGGAGACGTGGAGCTGATGGAGACATGGAGCTGATGGAGCTGTTGAGCTGATGGAGCTGTCGAGCTGATGGAGATGTCGAGCTGATGGAGACGTGGAGCAGATGGAGATGTCGAGCTGATGGAGACGTGGAGCAGATGGAGATGTCGAGCTGATGGAGACGTGGAGCTGATGGAGATGTCGAGCTGATGGAGACGTGGAGCTGATGGAGCTGTCGAGCTGATGGAGACGTGGAGCTGATGGAGACGTGGAGCAGATGGAGACGTGGAGCAGATGGAGATGTCGAGCTGATGGAGACGTGGAGCTGATGGAGACGTGGAGCTGATGGAGATGTCGAGCTGATGGAGACGTGAAGCTGATGGAGACGAGGAGCCAATGGAGACATGGAGCTGATGGAGATGTCGAGCTGATGGAGCTGTCGAGCTGATGGAGATGTCGAGCTGATGGAGATGTCGAGCTGATGGAGACGTGGAGCAGATGGAGACGTCGAGCTGATGGAGCTGTCGAGCTGATGGAGCTGTCGAGCTGATGGAGACGTGGAGCTGATGGAGACGTGGAGCTGATAGAGCTGTCAAGTTGATGGAGACGTGGAGCTGATGGAGACGTGGAGCAGATGGAGAAGTGGAGCTGATGGAGACGTGGAGCTGATGGAGATGTTGAGCTGATGGAGACGTGGAGCTGATGGAGCTGTCGAGCTGATGGAGACGTGGAGCTGATGGAGATGTCGAGCTGATGGAGACGTGGAGCAGATGGAGACGTCGAGCTGATGGAGCTGTCGAGCTGATGGAGCTGTCGAGCTGATGGAGACGTGGAGCTGATGGAGACGTGGAGCTGATAGAGCTGTCAAGTTGATGGAGACGTGGAGCTGATGGAGACGTGGAGCTGATGGAGACGTGGAGCTGATGGAGACGTGGAGCTGATGGAGATGTTGAGCTGATGGAGACGTGGAGCTGATGGAGCTGTCGAGCTGATGGAGATGTCGAGCTGATGGAGATGTCGAGCTGATGGAGACGTGGAGCAGATGGAGACGTCGAGCTGATGGAGCTGTCGAGCTGATGGAGATGTCGAGCTGATGGAGACGTGGAGCAGATGGAGATGTCGAGCTGATGGAGACGTGGAGCTGATGGAGACGTGGAGCTGATAGAGCTGTCAAGTTGATGGAGACGTGGAGCTGATGGAGACGTGGAGCAGATGGAGACGTGGAGCTGATGGAGACGTGGAGCTGATGGAGATGTCGAGCTGATGGAGACGTGGAGCTGATGGAGACGTGGAGCTGATGGAGCTGTTGAGCTGATGGAGACGTGGAGCAGATGGAGACGTGGAGCTGATGGAGCTGTTGAGCTGATGGAGACGTGGAGCTGATGGAGACGTGGAGCTGATGGAGCTGTTCATGAACTGACTGAAAGTCTCATCAGATTAACTCCAACATGTGATGATAGAACTCCTCCACCCATCCACCTTTACAGAGAGGAGGTCGGATAGTTACTGACGGTGTTCCGTCACCTGGACGTCGTCAGCGAGCAGAACCTGAACGAGCCTTCAGCATTAATGCAGCAGATCATCGGTGAAACATCTGTCTTTGTCTTTGTAACATCCTGCATACAGTCATGTGACGGCCTGAGAGGTCAAAGGTCACAGACACTGACTCTGAACCTTTGAATGATGTTCTGGAAACGTTCTTAAACTGGTTTTATTTCTTCGTTTTATTATTTTATTTAGAAACTTTACTTCACGTCATTTTCCCACCTTGAAAGTTCAGAGAGAGTTCCTGTCATGGCTTCATGTCTCCGTGCTGCTCTGTCTGCATGTGTAACGTGTACCTACCCGTGCTGCTGTCTGCATGTGTAACGTGTACCTACCCGTGCTGCTGTCTGCATGTGTAACGTGTACCTACCCGTGACTGACTGTTCTCTCTTTTATTTGAATCAATTAAGAGTTTGAAAAGTTCTTCAGCTTCAGCACTTACACGTCAAAGACTTTGACAAAGAGAATAACAAGAAGTGAAAACTTACATCGACAGGCGACGAGAACAAATCCAACAAGAATCCAACTTTAAGACAAAAATCCAAATTGAAGAAAATATCTCGACAGGTTCTGGAAGGTTCTGCCGGTCGTCGGTCACTGAAACGTTTCGTTCAATAAAAACTTATCGGGTCAGAGTCGTCTGTGTCTGTCCTGTCTCGCTGTCAGGACGGGTCGTGATCTACGTGCAGACGACCGGCAAACGCCTTTTATATCACTCTGACCTGTGATGTCACACATTCTTACTGCTGTTACCCACGACGACGGCTCACACACACACACACACACACACACACACACACACACACACAGTGAATGGATGAGACAATGATAGAACTGTGTGTGTGTGTGTGTGTGTGTGTGTGTGTGTGTGTGTGTCAATCGACCAATCAGACATGAAGGATGATAAAAATCAATCACAAATAAAAAAAAATCTCTTTTTAATTACAAGGCGGTCCTGGAATTCCTTGAGGGGTTACAAGGTCCTGAGAAGGTACCAGAGATCTGGGAGGACGCTGACGTGGTCCATTTGGAGATTCCAGGGTGGTTGAACAGTTTCCTGGAAGTCCTTAAGGAGGTCTGTGAGAGGCAAGCGACTGGAACGGTCTTCAAGGTCCCTTAAAAGGTCTCGGATGTAGGTCTATGTGAAGAGGCTATGTGGTCTTTGAGGAGGATCCTGGATACCTTCAGGGGTTTCAAGGGACCTATTCAATGACTCCTGTAATTTCCTAAAAAAAAACTTGAAACTCCTGCAAATGTAACAGCCCATGTGAAGAAAGGTATTTAAGAAGGTCAGTGAGGTTCCAGGGGTTCCAGAGTTTTTCCAAAGGTATCTGAAGATAGCCTTAATAATGATGTGTCTTGGTCATTGAGTCTTTGAAGGATACAAGTGGGAGTTCAAGGAGTCCTTGAAGAGGTTCACATGGTCAATGAACAGGTGGTGGTGGTTCCATTCTTTGAATAATCTTTGGCAAAGTTGCAGTGATGTTGTTGCCTGAAATCCTGGAGGTGATTCTCCAGGGTTTTGAAGTGTGCAGACCATGAAGTCATCTTGTGTTTACCAGGAATTAAGACCATAAAAATCAAGACCCAGTCTAAGGCATCTGAGATGAGGACGAGGAGACGTGTTCGATGTCGCTGACTCGTGTTTTTAGTCTTTTATTTTGAAAGTATTTTTCTTCTTTGAAAATATTTGTATTTTTATTTTGAAATTTCCCTCATTGCCATGGTTACCTACAGCAGGTTCGTACTGTACGATGTCTCTCTCTCTCTCAGACCCTCGTGACCTCTGACCTCGGTCATCCCGCCCACCTCGTAAACTGTCACCGCGGTGACGGGGTCGTCGCTAGCAACAATTTCCTGTGGAAAGGGGGCGGGGCTACCGAGGTTCACACTGTCCAAAGGATAGGCGTGTGTGTGTGTGTGTGTGTGTGTGTGTGTGTGTGTGTGTGTGTGTGTGTGTGTGTTTTATGTGCGTGGTTGATGACGTCAGAGGCTGAATGGGGGGCGGAGTTTCGTCTGACTGGAACAAAGCCGACGGGGGGTCATTAAATACACACACACACACACACACACACACACACACACACACACAGGAAGAATAGCTCATCAATCACCTGATTTGGGAGAAAGAGGTCGCTGATCACAAAAACACAGGTTATTTTGTGTGTGTGTGTGTGTGTGTGTGTGTGTGTGTGTGTGTGTTGTGACGCACACAACATTCTTGCCACCCCACACAACGACACACACACACACACATATAAACCAGGTTAAATCTGTTCTAGGATACCTTAAGAGGTTCAAAAGCAGTAATTAAAAAGACTAA
The DNA here is from genome assembly GCF_000972845.2 of Larimichthys crocea. Classification (NCBI taxonomy): domain Eukaryota; kingdom Metazoa; phylum Chordata; class Actinopteri; family Sciaenidae; genus Larimichthys; species Larimichthys crocea. The sequence goes on along the minus strand of NW_020855041.1, from coordinate 79,095 downwards.
CACAGTCCTTCAGAAAGCTCCAGAAAAAATCCTTGAATAGAATCCTGGAATCCTTCAAACGTTTCATGATCCACAAGGGAGTCATCACGGAGACTACGTCCAGGTTTTAGACAGTCTGCGGGGACATCACGGAGACTACGTCCAGGTTTTAGACAGTCTGTGGGGACGTCACGGAGACTACGTCCTACAGGCACACACTGTCTAGTGTTTGTGGAAATCAAATAGTGAGGGGTCATTGGTTCCGTGCCACGTGTTAACGCAGTGGACGCCTGTGCACACGCTTGTCTCAGTGTATGATGTTGATCAAGCATTTTTCAAGTGTGGGCAGAGTTGTGGTTACAAAACACACAGAACTTGACCCCATGTGTTACCAAGAGAGAGCGATGTGACAGTTAGGCGTTAACGCCTGTGTCACTATTGTACTAAGCCAGCGCTTCAGACGCCTTACCGTGTGCACGTGTGACTGAAACAGCCTGAACTGTCACGGCGCTCTCTCTTGGTAACACATGGACTGCTCGGACTGTGAAGAAGCAGCTGTTAGACTCAAAACTTGTCATCATAAAGTCAATAATTATTTGTACATTGAGACGAGCGTGTGAACAGGCGTCCGCTGCGTTCACACGTGGCATGACAGTTCGACTTCTATATGCATATACACTTCTATAGGCGACGCAGTTAGGGCGTTTTAGTATAGTGTGCTGGCATTAAACGCCCCTCATAGTGTGTGTGCGTGTGTGTGTGTGTAGTGTACAGCTCAGATTATTTTAACCCTCTGGGGACGGATTGGGCCCTAAAAGTCTAAAGTTGAACATATCTGTGAAACGCTTTCTGACAGAGTTTGTTTGTGTCACTGTTTCCTGAGATTCAGCTGAAGACTTGTTGTTCTACGTCACTGCGTAAAAGAAAAATAGATGTTCAGCAGACTGAAAGCACAGTCAACGAATAGACACCCGTTACTAGGCAGACTAGTTTCTTTTTCAACCAATCAGTGGATGGTATGATGTATTCTAGCCAATCAAAGGACTCTGTGGTCTTGTGGGGAGGGACAACAGAGCAGAGTGACAGAATAACTAAACAAGCTGAAAAATCTTTTTGTGCACTTTATTTAAAAAAGCCTATATGTTTGGCAGATGTGAAGCAAAGGTTGTTCAAGGAGAAACATGTCAGTTCTGTTTTTGAATAAAGGGTTGGAAATGAATGTTGTTGTTTTTTTATCCGATTCATTGATTAATCAAAAAAATAATTGACAGATTAATCGATTATTAAAATAATCGCTAGTTGCAATTGACAGTCTGCGGGGACGTCACAGAGACTACGTCCAGGTTTTAGACAGTCTGCGGGGACGTCACGGGGATGGAAGCTAGCTAGAAATCCGCTGGCAGGTAGGAAGTCGAGGCATCAAACAGTTGAAAATCTTTGGACGTTGCGGACGAACAAACAACAAAGGACGTTTAGCTCAGAAGTTATGCTCGGTGGTGACGTCATCGTAATTAGATTGGTCCCGTTCCTCGTCGACCTCGACGAGCTGAGACATCGCCACGGAAACAGGCGTGTTCTTTCCTGCAGAGAAAAGAGAGAGAACCGCTAATTGACCAATCACAGTTGACTGATCGCACGCTACATGCTAGCTTGTTTTCTCACCTGTGGGCTTCTGACGATACACGGACACCATGATCACTGTGGTGATGACGTACGGACAGGGCAGCAACAGGTGGCGTAACAGCACCAGCACCAGCTCAGACCGGCTTGGATCAGCGGTGGGCAGTTCTGACAGGACTGAGTCACGGAGGTGAGAAAAACAAACGCACCCTGGTTAATGATTAAAAACACACCTGATGCATCGCGTCACATCAGAGCTGACTCACCTCTGACCAGCAGCTGGCTGGGTGGAGACTCTCCATGACCGCTCATCTTACACCTGTAGAGGCCTTCATCAGCCCTGGAAACACGGTGGATGGTCATGTGACCTGTCGGCTCCGTCCTGATGAAGGAGCCATCTTTATAGAAACCAGCTGGGAGGTCGGAGGAAGCGCTCTTTGTTTTACAGTGCACAGTGACATTATCTCCCTCCATCACAGGGAGGACAGGACTCTGCAGGATCAGTGCTGCACCTGAGCAGACAGAACAGGTCTGAGTAACACGCTGCTAACTGGGACTGACTTTGACGTCATTGCTCTTACTTTGGACGAGGATTGTGACTGAGTTGCTCCGTTGCCTCTGAGGAGACTGACACCAGTAGACTCCGCCGTCAGTGTTCTTCGCTGTTTGAACAGAACAGCCACTCGAGCTTCCATCCGTCTTTTCCACTGGACAGGGTCCCACAATCTCCGTGCCGTTGGGTTGCTTCGTGGTCTTGAAGACCTTCCATCCGTGAGAGCTGCTGTTCAGACCGCAGCTCAGATTCACGTCCTCATACTCGTGTATCTGCGACCACGGGGGCGTCACCGTGATCGAGGCCACGTGAGACTCTAAGGACACAAACAGGTTCAAATGAAGTTCCTCTACCATCCACTAGATGCTGCTGAAGGTGGTGTTACTTTACCTTTGATCAGCAGCCAGCTCTCTGGAGACTCATCACTGCGCTTACACTTGTAGAGGCCTTCATCAGCCCTGGAAACACGGTGGATGGTCATGTGACCTGTCGGCTCAGTCCTGATTGGGAAGCCGTCTTTATAGAAATCAGCTGGGAGGTCGGAGGAAGCGTTCTTTGTTTTACAGTGCAGAGTGACATCATCTCCCTCCATCACAGGGAGGACAGGACTCTGCAGGATCACTGCTCCACCTCAACACAGAGACAAACTTCAGCATTTCATCCATTCACAAAGATTCTAAATGTTTTTCAAACGTTACATCAACGTTGGCCGATGAATATGACTAACTCATCAGTAATTATCACATGGACGAAGGAACATCGCCTCCATCAGCATCAGAACTGACTCCCTATGTCTTGAAACTTCGGGGTTATGATTGATGACCAATCATGTTCTGGCCTTAGCTAGTCAACATTCTACTCAACTCCTGACACAAGCTGTGTTCATGTCAACACTAGATTACTGTAGCGTCCTCCTGACAGGCCTGCCATGTGCTTCGCTGCTTCTACCACGGCTAGGCAGCTACTTAGTTAAATAGTCTGCAGTGCACAGGGTGTTGACGTCCGTTGGATTGTCCTACTTGTCCCTCTCTATAGACGGCCTTCACCGTGTCCAAACAGGACGGTTACTAACGTGTGTTAATTATTGACAGTGTATGCATGACCCCGTGGTGGTGCTTGACGCCGTCTTGACGTCCTGCTTCTTCCACCCCTCTGCAAAATATTACAGTGTGTATGAAGCGTGATGAATATGGAGACATATATAAGTGTGTAACGTCTTTTACTGAAGCACTTTTGAAGTCCAGACATCCTCGACAGCGATCAGTGCTGAGATACATTCACTGGCGCTGTGTCAGCAGTCTTTCTTCAGACGTCTGAATCCTCCTAACGGTGACTCACCTCCCTCTAAAACCATCGATCTGGATCACGTGTAATCATCGTGTATCAAAGCTCGCGTGTGCGTCATCCTGAGCGTGTTGCTTCATAAAACAGGAAGTAGAACCTGCCGTAGGAGTCTTACTAGTGACAGTGAGGTTGACGGTGTTGCTGCTGTCTCCATATCTGGACTGACACCAGTACGCTCCGCTGTCATTGGGTTTGGTGATGTTGACTTTGCAGGTAAACGGAGCCTTGATGCCCCAACCGGAGCCACACTGGGAAAACACCCTGTCCCTGCAAGAACGTCACGTCAGTTCATGAATCTTTTGCAAAGACGAAAGCAAAGGTGTGCTCACCGAACTCACTCGTTCACTCTCCACACCGTCCAATCAGAGCCGAACTGCTCGCAGCTCACGGAGATGTTCTCGTACTCGAAGAACTGAGTCATGTCAGAGGTCGTCTTCACGAAGGCTGACGAGGAGAAACACCGTTACTGTATTTACAGCCAACACAAGTGATCCCCAGACTTTATGATGGAAACACTGATGAGCAGCTAACTGCTAACAAAGTTAAAGCTCAGTGTTGTCGTGTATTCAGTTGTCGGAGGCGGACTCAAAGATCGAAAGTAGCGAGGCCTCAGGATGTGATGCTGTGGTCTGTCAACTTCCACATGTGTGAACAACACATATCATAAGAAGGAAGTGTGCAGCTCACAGGCGTCGAGTTGTAAAATGAAACCAGGGGGGTGGTGACATTTTTCATTTCTGTGACATATTTTCCAGCGGGGGGTCAGAAAATTTAGTATTTCTTAGAGTAATTTCCTGCATTCTAGTCAATTTCAGGGTGACTCGCTCGACATGGCAAATCCTAAATCCATCTGATTCATAGCTTACATTCTCAGTCGCATGGCCTGCACACGACAATACTATTTATCAGAAAGACACAATAACCACTAAACTATGGACATCATGTCACTTACATCTTTTTTAAACATATTTGTAAAAACATTTTAAATATCTTTATTTGTGAACACAACTTTGTGTATGTTTTTAACATCTTTGTGTGTTTTTAAACATATTTAAATACATTTAAACACATTTTTGTTAAAAAAAACATAAAAATAAAAAAACACAATTTAAGGAGGAGGAAAGAAGACTTCTGTTTGAAACAAGCGGTGTTAAAGAATATGAAGCAGCAGGTAGCAGCTACAGAGTGTGGATGATTGACACCTGTCACCTGTCGACCAATCAGAGTCAGGAGAATCTATTAGTACCGCCCACATTCACCTTTGACCCACCAATGACGATCCAGAATGAAGTAAACCCAAAGGTAGTATATC
>NW_020855041.1:67438-74277 GCF_000972845.2 Larimichthys crocea | reverse complement strand
AGTTATTCGGGTCATCTTTTTTAAAATATATATATATACTCAATAAATCAATGTGTTACAGTGTAAATGGAAAGCAGAGTCATTAAAGAAAATAAGACAAGAATAGTAAGGGAAAAGACAACAGAGGCAACTCTGGTGCTTCTACCACAGGTCCTTCATTCAAACAGCTGTCAGACTCTTTAACACCAGCATGGCTTCTTGACTTTTGGCTGTATATTTCTTACTTATGAGTAATTTCTTATCTTGTGTATACAAGTTGCTGTGACAAGCGAATACCCCCGCTGTGGGCTCATGAAAGTCAATGTAACGGTAATTCTGGGATTTCTTTCAAAATACATGAAATATGTTGGAAAATGGTCACTGAAAAAATTTGTGGAGTTAGAGGTTAAAACAGTTTTCAGTCCAGGATTTTGTGGGTGGTCCTTAAAGGGTGGCTTGATGACACGCTGAGGCCACCCTGAGCATACCCCTGCACCCCTAGTAGAGAGATAGAGATTAATCTCTCACTCAGAGTGTTTCAAAGTTAGTCCTGTCATTTTCTGAACTCATCTGACACATTTCAGTCGCTTCAAAATTGCTGCTTGACTGCTCCCACAAGTGGGCGTCTGCAGCATTGTAGCATATACATTTTCCTCTGCCCAGCTCTGGACAACAATTGTACACATTAAGTTAAAAGCTGATTAGACAAAATAAAAATACTAAAAGTCCCCTCCAAATTTAATATATTGAATTAAATATACAGTCATACAAACAAGTAACCAAACCCAGCTCATAATCGTCCACTCTAAAGTATGATATCGCATAGAGACCAACTTTCAGCAGTGAGGCATTGCAGGAAGTATGTACTAAAATGAGGTTAAAAAATAAAAATAAATCCATGACTCCACCACTTCAGTCATACTAGTTCACATTGTACAATAGTAACATGGCACGGCATAGTTACATGATAGCATAATAAGGATCAAAAGGGAAAAGCATAAAAACAGAAAAGCAAAAATAAAATTAGATGTGACAGACTTTTGTAATCTTACATATAAATAAAGTTCTAGCTATAACTGTTGTGACAGGTTACTGGTTAATTAAGAGACTTCAATCAAAAATAGCTTAAATGATGGTGATGAATCTTGAAATATACATTTATGCATGTGATCCCTAATAAAATCTAGAGGTGGACAATAATACATAGTTTCTTTTCTTTGTATTCATGTTTGTGTCCTTCTGTACGGTGGCCCTGAAGTGCAAAACACAACAGCAAATCAAAAAACAGAACAGCAAATTCAGAAAGTTAACAGCGCTCATACTTTGAAAACATCTAAACCATGTCCTTCCAGTTCAAAGGACGGACCACCAGTCCAATCAGCGACGAGTCATGTCGCCCGAGGGTACCTACCTTTTCCGTTTTGAATTTGCTGTTGTGTTTTTTGATTTGCTATTGTGTTTTTTGATTTGTTATTGTGTTTTATGATTTGCTATTGTGTTTTTACATTTGCTATTGTGTTTTATGATTTGCTATTGTGTTTTTGAATTTGCTGCTGTGTTTTATGATTTGCTATTGTGTTTTTTTATTTGTTATTGTGTTTTATGATTTGCTATTGTGTTTTTGAATTTGCTGTTGTGTTTTGCACTTCAGGGCCACCGTACTTCTGTAATCTGACACAAACCCGGACAATTACCTTTGCATTTGTTGCACTTTATTTATTGTTAATTTGTTCGTGTATATACCTTTTTATATTTATATACATATATATTTATATTTTATTCGTAATTGAACACCCCAACACCCCCCACCCACACCCCCACAAAACTCAAAAACGGGTGGTGGGGGGGGGGGGTGTTGTGTTTGTTTGTGGTTTTTTTTTTTTTTTGGTTTTGTTCCATGTGAATTCTGGCTGACACTAGCGAGGAATATTCAAAAAAATGAGAAGGCCAGTGTTCACCCAAAAACAATTTAGATGGTCTGAAAATTAAACCAAAAAACCATTAAGGTGTTTATATCCATTGCAATTTATTGAGTAAGAGTTTAAATAATAATTTATCAGTCTTAAAAATCATGAATCTTCATTCACAGGCGTATTACTGAAATTGGAAAAAAAAAACAAACAAACACACGAATACTCTCTGTATATATGGTTTCTCTTTCGGGTAGTGGGACTAGCAGCAGTGGAAACACTGCACAAGGGAGGTAGCCGCACGAAGAGATGATGAATAGTCAGAGTCGCATGTAGAAAAGTATAGAGCAAATGAAGGTTTAAGAAAATGCCTATCGGGCAGTATGAAAAAAAAAATCTTTTTTTTTTTCTCCGTTTCCAACAGCATATAGAAATCAAGATGTGCTCAAAACATCCTCATAAAGAAAACTGTAAATAGACCCAGAGGAAAAAAAAGAAAAAAAAAAAAAACCAGGTCTTAACATCGCTTCCAATGCGCACTCAAGCTTATAGGCCAGCTGGCACATGCGTACAGTACTACCTCCTTTGGCAGCTGGCCTGTGCCCTTGCTGCTGCCACCTGCTTTACTGGCGCCTTGAGCCGGAGACGAACTTGGTCACCCGAGCTCGAGACGTCTGGAGTCAGGGTTGCGGGTCCGCATTGTCAGGACTGACTCGATTTCCTGTGAGTAAAAAAACCGTTTGGGACGGAGGATTGATAGGCACATGGGGAATTTCTCACAGTTATGATGTCTCACACAGATAAGACTCGACACGGGATAAGTTTGACGTATTCATACAAATTAGGTGCTTCCTTACCTTTCTATCCTGGGTCATGGTGTTGACCCACCTGGGCAGTTTAGAACAATGAATCCGCAGGGGAAGAACCATCATCATAACCTGCAGGCCCAACAAAGACAAGTCATTAAAAAAAAAAAAGGAAGACGCTAGAAGCACTTGGGACTATTTGTATTCCCACATCCCCCATTTCCACATGACCTCTAATCTACACTCTTTTGATGAGTTGGACATTCTTTCTACCCCGAGGGAATAAACCATATATATATTAAGCATGTTTCATGCAGCAAACATCTATTTCTTTACCATGGGTTCAGCGGGAAAAATCTTCCAGCCCCAGGTTTCTCTCTTCATGAAGTAGCTTAGGGCCACTAGCCCTGATTTGAAGAGGATATGTGGCGGCGAAATGCTTCTGCGGGCTTGATGTAGTTGACGACCCGCCCTGTAAATGACACCGGTTACTTCAGTGCTAAAGAAATATATTTAGTAGGATTGATTATTGTTGCTCCTGCCTTGTTGTAAGATCTCACTCATTTTGGCCCTGGTGTGTATCAACACGTACTGCGTTCAAATCATACTTGGGGTGATAATTTCTATAACGTAGGATTGAGGGGAGTCATACAGCAAAACTTCCTCAGTTCTGTACAAGAGAAGGTAAACAAGGATCAGTCACACTGTTAGGGTTAACGAGGTTTGTTGAGTTCTTTATCATTAGTCATACATAATGAAACAGTTCAACTGCCGAATCTCTGGAAACGCATCCACCATCGGCTAAATCACGATGAAGTAGTGGAACATTTACAGTGTGTTGCAAGAAAGTTGCTGCATAAATGTGATTAAAATAACCCAACTTTCTTTTAAACTGAGCAAAATCCAAAAACTGAATGATCGATTGCAAAACTGTTCATCTCTGATGTTGGTTTGCTTCCTTGCTTGAACTGCTCTCCTCAGGGACTTTCCTGCATGATCACACCTTTTGTTGAGCTTCAGTTCACAAACCGATACCTGCCGTTGTCGTTAGAATTACCGGTTACAATCCAGGAAGTCTCTAGTTGGAATTCATTGATTCACAGGTCACCCTGGTCCTGAGCTTTCTCCTTTCTATCCTTCCTACACAACACTCTAGTCCAGTGTTGTCGACAGTGCATAATAAACATTAACATGAGAAGGCCTGATCGATCCTTACAGGTGCCCTGGCTTTCTTTGTAACCCTTAACCCTTTGAAAGGCATTGTAATCTTTTGTGAGTACACTTCGAAAACTGCGTTGGCAAAGACCAGACTTTGATAGGAAGACCCAGGTTTATATTCTTTCAATGGGCCGGAGTCAGGCTTAAACTCAAAACCCCATTGACCACCCACCACTGACTCCAATTACCTCAAAAGAACTATCTCACATGCTCCAGAGGCTCACAGGCTTTCCCCACAATTTATGTTAATAGCTTGCTAAATAAATTCATGTCAAGTAAGTATTTATTTTAGGGAAGCTGAGGTGGAAGACCAACCATCAATTCTATAGTCCATCCATTCACACCCTCCCCTATGAGTCCTGAGCTTGGTGTAGTGACATATAGAGATGAGATGCGGCTACAATGCAGCCGAAATGGAGCTTCTTCCGCAGCGCTGACCGGGTCAGCCTTTGGCGCTTGGGTAGAAGTGTCAAAGGAGCCGCGGAGGTTTTTTTTGGACGTCAGATTCGCTGCTTCATTCCTTGGCAAGCACGGTCTTCAGGGCTAGACCAATGCTCTGATCTCAAACGCAGAAGAAATAGAAAGTACCATCAATAGAGGAAGAGTGAAGAGAGGAGGGACTACATCGCCCATCTGGACTGAGCGCCGGATAGAGCAGCACTGCGCGAGTAGAGTAGCGTGGGTACAAGGGGAGCTTCAGGAATGGCAGAAACTTACGTGTGCTGGGGAGGGAATTGCCCTGGATCGCACCCCTGCATAAACTGACACGACCAGACCACAGAGAGTGGAAGGAAAGGAGTTAGTTTAACTGGGTCATTTTTTATCTAATTTTAGGACTCGAGATGAGATCTACGATCACTTTGGGTATCACGCAATCTTCTGTTAGTGTCTACGAGGGATGTCCAACAGTACCGGCCTGGGTGCCAATCAAGCCCGTGTTAATTTTAATTCCGGGACAGGCGAAGACTCAGACTTATTAGAAGGTGAGCTCTGTCCTGGATACTCCTCTGGCTCCGAGAGAAGGAGTGAGCTAATGACATCCATTCATGGACAACACTCCTTACATGGACACTGTGGATCAGAGCTCCTTAGCGCCGACTGCTACACCACGGGTAAGAAGCGAGGTTCGCAGCGTCCTTCATCCCTGCTGTGTCAGCCTTACAACACCTGATCATGTCTCATGCAATTTTCTTTTTTTATTATTTCATATACCTGCAGTATTATTTATAATATTTATATTTGTATTCATGGTCACTTTCTTTGCAATATTTCTCACACTATGGTCACTTACATTACAATACTCTTTTTTCTCATGCCCTTTTATCCTCAGTACTTTTTCGTGTTTTTATTGTGTATGTATAGATATTTCGTTCTGGTTATTGTGTTTTTTTTTGGCCTTTTATACTCTTTTTTTTCTAATTCTTCGTTTCTGCTACCCACCTTTATTAACAACACTTCCCGGGAGTTCTGTGCTCGTCGTCCAGCAGGTCGTGGATCTTGGCTGCTGCTGTTGATCTGCACGACGTCACTCCATATTATATTACTTTGACCATATCTTTTACTGTTCATAATTCAGTCATTCATCATTCTTGGATTCATTGTCATTTTGCCAGTTATGTAATTCAATCTGTTTTTGTTAATTTGTCCGCCACGTGACATCTATTGCACGTCTGTCCGTCCTGGGCGAGGATCCCTCCTCTGGGCTTTGAGGTTTCTTCCAAATTTTTTCTGTGAAAGTTCTTTTGTGGGCAGTTTTTCCTCCTCGAACCGAGTTATAAGGACAGAGGGTTTCACTCCCTGTTTACAGAGTAAAGCCTCTGAGGCAAATGTACTTTGTGACTTTGGGCTTTTATACAAATTTGATTTTCTCTGCTGCTTGTAAACAATACATTTCCCCGGGTGGATTGAATTAAAGTATATCTAATCTAATAAACTAGTATATAATAATAATAACTAGTTTTATATAACCAATTAAGGTGTTGGAGCCTTTGGTTCAATGCACTGCTACTTAAACATCAGTGGGGTCACCACGGGTCTCTGGGGGTCTGTTTTTTTGGTTACAGCTACAGGAGGCCTGGTCGAGCTTATGATGAAAACTTAGCGTCAAAGCTAAGTGACAGTTAAGTCATAATGAAACAGTCTCAGCTGGCAAACCATTATTACGTGTGAACTAGTTAGAGAGCCGCAGCAGCGCAGCAGTGTTGTTGTTCTGCCCGGGCGCACCAGAACACAAGCACGTCCGGCTGCGTTGCTCCCCCTGCTAACGCCGCCTAGCCTCGCTGACCACGAACCGACAGGTGCTGCGTCTCACCTCAAAAAGCCCACGTACTCTTCACCCTCCACCAGACTCTCGCGGGGACACCCAGTCTGTGTCTTATCCCGGGTACTTATCGCCCTTCCCTCGATTTTTGAAGCTATCTCGTTGGGTGCTGGATACACCTCGCCAGGCCCCCGTCTCCATGCTCCGTGGAAAAACACCAGGCCGCCGAGACGACTGCGCCTGTTCGAGGAGCCACAGCAGCGAGCCTGTCCGGTCAACATGACTGTCTGTTGTGTGGTTCAATATAGTTAAATGAAGTCTGAGCGTCAGGAGGAGCAGAAGGTCTGAGAAGGAGCTGCTGGGGAGCTGAAGGGTTCGGCACCATCAGCTGGCTCGGGAAAATGACGGTCACCAGAAAAAACTTTATTGTACCAACCGACAATGACATGACCGTCCACTGAAGACTTAACGCGGAAGGTAACATTTATAAAACACCTCTAGGAAAGAGCTTATAGAAAGATATAACTGTGCAAAACAAAATATAAAAAAGCAGGATTGAAGGAAAAAACCTTATTACTTATTTTGACTCAGAATCAGAAAATTACTTTAAAATCCCAGGGGATTGTTACTCCACTTTAAGTAAAACAAAACAAAAATCATCACCAC
>NW_020855041.1:67229-67408 GCF_000972845.2 Larimichthys crocea | reverse complement strand
ATTTGCTATTGTGTTTTATGATTTGCTATTGTGTTTTTACATTTGGTATTGTGTTTTTGAATTTGCTATTGTGTTTTTACATTTGCTATTGTGTTTTTACATTTGCTATTGTGTTTTATGATTTGCTATTGTGTTTTTGAATTTGCTGTTGTGTTTTGCACTTCAGGGCCACCGTAGCT
>NW_020855041.1:58647-67199 GCF_000972845.2 Larimichthys crocea | reverse complement strand
AGACATTAGCAGAGACATTAGCAGAGACACGACAGGAGACAATTAGCAGGAGGAGAGCATTAGCAGAGACATATAGCAGGAGACATTAGCAGGAGACATTAGCAGAGCAAGCAGGAGAACATTAGCAAGAGGAGACATTAGCAGAGAGCATTGCAGGAGACATTAGCAGAGACATTAGCAGAGACACAAATTAGCAGGAACACTAGCAGGAGACATTAGCAGGAGACATATCAGAGGACATTAGCAGAGACATTAGGCAGGAGACATTAGCAGGAGACATTAGCAGAGACATTAGCAGGAGACATTAGCAGAGACATTAGCAGAGACATTAGCAGGAGACATTAGCAGAGACACAGAGGAACATAGTCAGAGACATTAGCAGGAGACATTTAGCAGGAGACATTAGCAGGAGACATTAGCAGAGACATTAGCAGGAGGACAATTAGCAGGAGACATTAGCAAGATACAGTCAGCATGAGACATTAGCAGAGACATTAGCAGAGACATTAGCAGAGACAGTAGCAGGAGACATTAGCAGGAGACATTAGCAGGAGACATTACAGCAGAGGACATTGCAGAGACATAGCAGAGACATTACAGGAGACATTAGGCAAGACATTAGCAGAGACATTAGCAGAGACATTAGCAGGAGACATTAGCAGAGACATTAGGCAAGCATTAGCAGAGACCCGCAGAGACATTACAGAGACATTACAGGAGACATTAGCAAGAGACATAGCAGGACATTAGCAGGAGACATTAGCAGAGACACTTAGCAGAGACATCAGCAGGAGACATTAGCAGAGACATTAGCAGAGACATTAGCAGGAGACATTAGCAGGAAGACATTAGCAGAGACATTAGCAGGAGACATTAGCAGAAGACACAGCAGGAGACATTAGCAGAGACATTAGCAGGAGACATTAGCAGGAGACATTAGCAGAGACATTAGCAGAGACATTAGCAGAGACATTAGCAGAGGAGACATTAGCAGAGAATTAGCAGGAGACATAGCAGAGACATTAGCAGGAGACATTAGCAGAGACATTAGCAGAGACATTAGCAGGAGACATTAGCAGGAGACATTAGAGCAGAGACATTAGCAGGAGACAGTAGCAGAGAGACATTAGCAGGAGACATTAGCAGAGACATTAGAGAGCAGGACATAGCAGAGACATTAGCAGAGACATCGCAAGGAGACATTAAAAGCAGAGACATTAGCAGAGACACCTGTGTTGTTTGGATTTTTGTTGCTCCTCTTTGGGGGCTAGCTCGCTGAGTTTTTCATCCTCAGTGATGAGACACATATCTTTGTAAGATATATTTTTTTATTTTCCCGCGCGCCTCCCCTGAAGTCCTCTGGCCTCACACTTTGAAACCCGCTGACATAGGTAATAGACTGATATCATAAAGCCCCCTAAATGTCGAATGGTAATTCTATTTCTATTTAGTTAAATAGAAGTAATTTTCACATGCATTGATTAAATGCAATAAGGGATGGAAGAAGGGATGAGCATTTTAACAACTCAACTCGAGTACTGGTCACCACCAGCAACATGAAGTTTATTTATTATCATCAAACTGTCATATATATTTCTTTTCATTGGTGCCATGATCTTTAATTCTTCGTTAAACATTGACTGACTAATGAGTAATGAAGCAGACACAAGTCCACTGTCCCTGGCGTAGAACAACAGACCAGGACCAAATGGGACAAAACCAGGACAAATAGGAATAACCCTGAATAAACCGGGACAAACAAGGATCACCCTGAATAAACCGGGACAAACAAGGATAACCCTGAATAAACCGGGACAAACAAGGATAACCCTGAATAAACCGGGACAAACAAGGATAACCCTGAATAAACCGGGACAAACAAGGATACCCTGAATAAACCGGGACAAACAAGGATAACCCTGAATAAACCGGGACAAACAAAGGATAAACCCTGAATAAAACCGGGACAAACAAGGATAACCAAACCCACCCTGAATAAACCGGGACAAACAAGGATAACCCTGAATAAACCGGGACAAACAAGGATCACCCTGAATAAACCGGGACAAACCAGTTGGTCTGCCCCGTGTGTTATCTGATATGTCAGCTTGTTGAAGGTTTGGTTGGAGTTGATTGGGTTTCATCGTGGTTAAAACGGAGGTCCATCGTCACGGCAACCATAATAACCACTTTAATAGGGTTAGTGACCATGGTGGTGGGGCTTTGGCTGTTGGTAAGAAACAGGAAACAGGAAACAGTGGTCTCGTGTTAAAGTTCACCTGTGACGGGACAGGTGGAAGAAGGTCCAACACTTCATCATCTGTTCTACGTGTTCTTTTGCCGTTTCCATTTTAAAAAGAAGTCGTTGTCTGTAGGTTTCTATGCGATGACTTTACCGGTGCATCCCACTTAGAGGTCACGTTGGGCTGTAGGCGGCCTCCGATCTAAAACCATTCTGACACCCCTGCACTAACATATTTCCTGTTTGTAGACCAATGAACATCACACAACACTTAGCTCAGACCATGTGATCTGAGTCGTTTAGTTTAAACACACACAAGGATCGACCATTTCCTGTTAACAGTCACCATCAGTAATCAATACACAACCATTATTCAAACCAATAACTAACATTCAACCTTATCATAATTAGCAGTTACCTAGTGTTCCTGTAGCGTTGACAGAACGTTCCAAAATAAACACATCATCAGTTTGAAGTCTGTGCTGTCCGTTCATTACGAGATAAAGGACGTCACACGTCGACAGTCTGACTGTCAGTTCAGCATCAATATAATCCACAGCTGTGTCTGTGCAGGACTAACATCACACTGACGTCGTGCTGTTCTAATGAATATTGGCACATCACTTCATATTCATTCAACATTGACGGATAGATGAACTCTGTCTTCCTCTCCTGTCCCCAACATGATTACTCCATGTTAAATGTCATTTTGGGGTGTTTGCTGTCTGTCTGTCTGTCTGTCTGTCTGTCTGTCTGTCTGTCTGTCTGTCTGTCTGTCTGTCTGCAGCGAGACAGCGAGCAGCCTTCAGACAGACAGGAAGCAGTGGGTGGCCGACAGCGTACACCTCAAATAGGTTTTACCGGCTGTGTTTTGGACGAGACTTTCCATGAAAAGTAGAGTAGAGTTTGAACTACTCCATACAAAGTGACATTATAATAAAATACATATTTACACATATGCATAAAAGGTTTTCACGTGTGTGTAGACTTCTCTGGAAACGCGGCCGCACTGTCAAAGACCGACGTAGAACTCACCGTAACTGTGGGCGGAGGACGTCTCGGAGAGTCTGTGCAACACTGAAACACAGATGGAGTCACACGGTTCATTATTCAGCTTCAATAATCACAATCCAACAGTTCAACATCTTCATTACCTTTCAAATAATCTGTCATTAAGATAATCTGTCATTAAGATAATCTATCATTCAAATAATCTCATGTTCTCAAAGTGATCCAGTGTTGTATTTCTGAAAATAATTGAATTCTAAGTTTACTTACAGAGGAGCAGCAGTATCGCCTTCATGCTGGCTGCACACTCAAGTTTCAATGACCATGAAGCAAATGCACATGTGGTTTGCTGAACATCCTGTTAGATGAACCGCAGAAGGACTGAGAGGGGGGCAGGGTACGCCACACACCAGAGCAGAAAAAATAGTATGTGTACACTGTTTTACATTTATATATCTAAATGTAGCTCTGGTGTTCATCTATGAACCTTTGGTTTCATCAGATTTTCTGAAATTATTGTGTCACAGATTATACTTTATGTTTCTGTTGTTGCCCATCGATGAGAAACGAGAGACAAAGCTCACACCGTGTTTATCACATCAAGTGTGGCCTTACGCCTTCGACCAGCTCAAACAACAGACAATGAATCCACTGCAGATTCATCAGAAATGAAAGAAAGCTGTCCGCATGTCACACACCAAAACTCAAATATTCAATTCAAACTTAGTTTAAACGGAAAAGGACACAGAATCAACATAACACACTTCCGCCCCCTTTCAAAATAAAACACAATACGCAGTTCATGTCGCTTATCACAACTTCACATCAACGTTACGTCATGACCGGTGGCACCAGGTGATCAAAGATCGATCAAAGGGTCTCAACATGAACGACGAGAGACTGATTGTTGAAGTGGAACAACACACAATCATTTATGACACAACAGATGCTTTTTATAATCTCCTCCACGTCGGAGAAGCAAAGTCAGCTGTTTGCTGTTGTTGTTTCCTTTATACACAGTTTAACGCGGGGTCTCGCGTACGTTCAGGAATCTCGCGTGAATGCGGTTGCCGTCACGCGCCCGGTGGGGATTGACGCCGGGCAAAGGATGGAGCTAAACCGCGGCGCAGCCGTTCCCGGTGTGAATCCCCAGTAAGGCTTCAGTGTGTGGCAGGCGTTTCATCGTTCTGACTTACTGCTCCGGAAAACAACCATCTTCACCCACGTGACCCAGCGACCCACAACTACAATAATAACAATAATTCTACATTTTATTTACGTGCTTTTCTTGACACTTTACATGGTGAAAACATCGAACATTGACAACCCTCAGGTGATCATAACGACTAACAGGTCTGACTCACTTCTGCAGACAACCTCAAGTGGACGTTTGAGGAACTGCGGTTTGTGTTCACAGACAGACACAGAGGTTGATGACTGGTTGAAACTAGACAAAGGCTGGCTTAGTTACAATCTTTCTGACATCTTGTCTCGACGATGACTTCAATGAATGAAACATAAATAAAGAGATTTGAAGGGTTTATTGAGTTTTTCATTAAAGGCCTGTTTCATAAGACAAAGCAGATCATTACAATACTTGTCAGAAATATTCGTCTTGGTAGGACGGGGAGTTACAGAAGATAATTGCAATAAGAATGATAAGACAGAAAAGAATTACAGTATGCTGAATTAGTACTGATAATCTAACAAACTCGTCCTCGACTCAAAAGCTTAAGTTACTCTGTTATATTTATATTTCACCCACATTTCAAACATTTACAAACACTTTTGCCTTCAGACAGCATCTTCTACAGACTACCCTACAACAATGACGAATTAGCTCACCTGTACTCGACTTTAAAAAACTAAAATGACGTATAACTGTTTCTACTTTGAAACAGAGTGTGAATAAATATAACTACTAACTCTGCTGCTGCTCTGCTAATATCAATAATCACAATCCAACAATTCAACATCTTCATTACCTTTCAAATAATCTGTCATTAAGATGCTAAAGTTACATAGTTAGACTTGTTGAACTGTGAATCAGTACTAACGTAATGTAAATACACATGGAGTATAATGACTGAGAAAGCTCTGATGTCTCCAACATGGAACTAAAATATAACAAACATGACCGCCTCACTTGTACCACGTGTATGGAAGCCCATTTGTGCCAGAATAACAGACGAAATGTAAGTAATGACAAAAAGTTCTATTTCTTTAATTATTTGTATGTCAGTGAGTCAAACATTGACTTTATGTCAGACATTTAAATCGTTCATTTTAAATTACCATTATTATCATTTCTAACTTTACATCTCTTTGATGGAACTGAGCTCCAGTGTTCACTGATCTTCTTTCATTATTAATCGTATCACTCATATACAGCAGAGGTAACAAAGCATGAAAGGAACGTTTAAAAAACATCTGCACCTGTGGAAGGTTAACTTAAGGTGTGTAAGATAATATTTAGCATGCTTCTGTTTGTCCAATCAGAAGCTTTATAGCTTGCTCTCAAGGGTCACATTGTCTTTTTCTTGACCAATCCCATTGCTGTTTGGAGTTGTGGCTCCGCCTTCTTCATCTGACATGAATGAGAAGTCAAAAATGAAATGTCAATATCCTCACAAAAAGACAAAGGTGTGTGTGTGTGTGTGTGTGTGTGTGTGTGTGTGCGCTGACCTTTGACCTGCCGGGCCAGGAGGCGTGGTCCTGCCAGTCCGATACCCAGCGCCCCGATAGGAGCTGTGGTCAGGATGGCTAACACGGCTAACGTTAGCACGTCCAAACCAAACTTAATTAAGGTTGCATCGCCCTCCTCCCTCGCCATGTCCAACGCCTTGGAGCCAATAGCAGCCTATCGACATAAAACAAACACACAGCGGTCACCTCTAAAATATTTCAACCAAACTCACAAGTCTTTTAGGAGAGTCATGTAGTCTCTGAGGGGGTTCTGCAGGTCCTTTAGAAGGTTCTAAAGGGAAGTTTGGGAGGTTCTATATGCCCTGAAAGACCCAGATGAAAATCGTGTTTTTCATGTTGTTCACATGGTTATGTGGCATTTTTCTGATGCTACAGGACATATCAGCAGAAAAGGAAGTTTGAAATTGTATTTCTGAGTATTTCTGCCTTCAAATTGCTGTGAACCAATGATGCAACAACTTAAAAGGATGATTGGAGGGAGTCTTTAAGGTGGTCTTGTGTTGTCACGAAGAGGTTCTAGTGGTCCTTCAGAGGTTCCTAGTCACCACAGGGAACGTTTGGGGGTCATTGAGTAGGTTCTTATGGTCACTAAAGAGGAAGGTCTAGAGGTCCTTTAGAAGGTTCTAGGGGAAAATTTGGGAGGTTTTATGGTGAACAAGGAAGTTCTAGATGCCTTTAAGGTGGTCTTATGTTGTCACTGAAGAGGTTCTAGTGGTTCTTCAGAGATTTCTAGTCACCACGTCTGGGGGGGCATTGAGGAGTTTCTTAGTCACTAAAGAGGAAGAGGTCAATGAGGAGGTTCTATGGGTCATTGAGGAAGTTCTTGTGGTCACTGATTCTGAAGTTCTAGGGGTAGATGCAGAGGTTCTTATGAGGATGAGGTTCTATAGGTCCTGTTTCATTGGTGTACACACAGACCTGTACAGTTGCTTTAGGCAGCCAGGCCACAGAGATGAAGAATTTCTCCTTCAGGTTGAATCCTCCAAAATGAACCAGCAGGAAGGTGATAAGAAGGCGGATCACCAGACCAATACTGATACAGGCCAAACCTAAACCTGAACCAAGACCAGACCAACAAAAAGTGTAAAAACAGTTGGTTCCCACGTGGTCTAGATCATATTCTGTTTGGTTGTTCTGAGTGTGGTTCTTACCCACGGTGCTCGGGCTGAGGTTTGCTATGGTGATCTCTGCTCCTATCAGACCAAAGAGGATCGGCTGGAAGATGTCCCATGACCGACCCACCATGGCTGCCACCGGTGCCTGAATGTAAAGATGAACATTATACTAAACTCAAACCAGATTGAACAGATTCAGTAGTTTAATCCAGATTAAAGTGATTCTGATGTGCGTCACCTTGTTGGTCTTCCAGCCCAGAGCGGCCAGAAAGGCCAGCACCAGCGTACAGAGACCACCGGCTCCGGCAAAACCAATGACATGACTGAAGAAGACAGAAAATATGGACAGACCCAACAACATGAGGGTCCTCCTCAGCACCAGGTCCTCCTGCAGCGATACAGATTGAACCCATTCAGTTTCATTTATATTTAAAACCTATGACAGAGAAAGAGACCAAATACTCTTACCTGGTCTTTACTGGGGAAGCAGCACAAGAACAGGCCCAGGACCAGTCCGGCTATGACCCCTCCAACCACCTCCAACAGACCCTTCAGTATGTTCATCCATGTAGCACCTGCAGCACAAACACACCATAGAGACCAGAGTGAAGAAGAACCTAAAGGAACCGAATAAAAACATAACAGCATGTTCTCCTGCACGGACCTGTAGAGAAGGCGATGCCCAGGCAGGTCGAGAACCCTGTTATGGCCAGAATATCATCAAAACTGCCTGCAGCCATCAGCAGGGTGGGAATTCCCTAAAGAACAACACATTATTAGAACATTTAAAGAACATCAACGGAACATCACAAAATTACAATAAAGAAGTTATTAGGGTGCTATTGATGAATCTAGCAGCTCTTAAAGAGGTTCTAGGGGTCCATGAGGTGGTTGAACATCTTTTTAAGATCTTGGAAAGTCAAACAGGTTCTAGGAGTTCTTTAGGAGGTTCTAATGGGCACACGTATACTGTAGATGGTTCTGGTGGTCTGTTTCTGGTGGTCTTTTAAGGGGTTGTAAGGATCCCTTAAAAGGTTCTTCTTGTTGTATTAGTGGTCAAAGATGTTTTGGGGGGTCTAGTGGTAATTGATGAGGTTCTAGGACTCCTTTGGATGGTAACACATCTTTGACAGAATGGAGGGTTAAAGGGGTGGTTCTTGTGCTCATTAAAGGTCTTCTAGTGCTCTTTCTAAGGTTCTAAGGATAGTTTAGAAGGTTCTTCTTCTCTTTGGGAGGATTCTTGTGGTATATTTACAATTACTGAAGGGTCAGGTGGTTCTCTAGGTATTAGTGGTCATCAGAGATGTTTTTGGGGTCTAATAGGGGGTTCTAGTGGTGACTGGTGAGGTTCTAGTGTTTCTCTGGTCATCCTCTTGCTCCCCCTGGTGGCAGACTGCAGAATCACCTGTGATCAGACTGATGTGTTGAGCAGTTTAGGTTTACCTTCTCCACTCCGTATCCTTCTCTCTGCAGGAGCAACA
>NW_020855041.1:33647-53647 GCF_000972845.2 Larimichthys crocea | reverse complement strand
AAAATTGTGAAAATGTAATTCAATATTTTACAACAAGAAAATACAAAATCTTTTTTTTAAACAACATTTCTTTCAAATATTTGAAAAAACATTAGAAAAAACATTTCCTCATGGCCAGTGTCACCATAATTTACATAACATAACATTTCAGAAAACTATGATAAACATTTTAATGAGTAATCATGGAGGGAGTTTCACGGTGATTTAGTCCAATAATTATGATTTTCTGTTGCTCCGTAGTTCACTGTTTTAAATCTTAATTTATCCTAAAAAAGTAATACTTTACATGTTCTGTAATTTATTGTTTCTCTTTGTTTAGACTTCATGTGCTCGGTACAGGATGTTTTTAATGCGAGAAAAGTTTCAAACTGCCGGTACCTCAGCTGGTTTCTGGTTCTGGTCCCTCGTCACTCCTCTACCGTAACGCTTGGTGGCTTCTTCGTCCATCATTCTAACACAGACACCACACATTTACATTTGACTGTTCTTTTATAAGTTATAAGTGCTTTCAAAAAACCATTTACAAAGATAAATCATATGACATGTTAGTAAAAAGTAAAAGATCTCTTAAACTTAAACGTTTTATCACCGTTTGTCAGCCTGCACGCGTAAAAAATAAAATTCCTCAGTGATGCCCTCTGTCCCATAACTTAGCAAGCCATTTCCTGAACAAGTAATCTCATTACGGTAAACATGTTACTCAGTAAATGTGTTACAGAGTCCCCACAAAACCACCATGTCCTCACTTTGCAGGTGTTACAGCCACATTTAGGTCCTCTTAGGGTCATTGGTCTGATAATGTGTTTTCACCATAATTTTAACACGAACATTTAATTGATCTCAACGAAACACATTCAGAAAATTATGAATTATAATTATGATAAAAATCACTGCTACAAAAAAAATAAAGTGTCGATTCAAATTTCAGGTTTGTGTTCGGTTAAGCTGCAGTTTAAATTAAACTGGAGTTAATTAATCAGACGTCAGCCCCACGATCTTGGCTTTATTATACACGTACATTTTACCTTACCGCGTTTTCAAGGAAACAGGAGTTTGAATAATCACAGACAATAAAAAGTACCCGATATCAGAATATGTTGGAGTTTGAATATTTTGTCTTTAAGTTGATTCGCTGCATTAATAAGAAATACTTAAGAGAACAAAATACATTTTCACTGTTTCAAAGTTAAGCACACAACTGTGAATTAATAAATAAACTGAAGTATAATTTCTTACAGTCGCAGTTAATGAAGTAATAAACCCTGCAGATACACGCCTGTGTATTTCAAAGTATTTCTGCAGACTTACTCTGGCGTGATGAGAGCTGTGTGACTGGAACAAGAGGACAAGACGACTGACAAACTAGTCATCAAGCAGCAACACTGCACTGAGGTGTGTGTGTGTTGTGGTGTGTGGTGTGTGTGGTGTGTGTGTGTGTTAATAACATTGGCTTTTTTAACTCTGTTGTTTTAGAAATGGACAGAGTTGTACATCACACACCCCACTAAACTGACATTATACCAGCTCACTAATTGCCAGGCTGTAACACCACCACACACACCACCCACACAGGTCAGCGTGGCGTTCATGGTCACCTGCGACATACACGTCTTATATCATGTGCCTAATAGCAGGTGTGTGTGTCGGTGTGTTGCGTACATGTGACAACATTGTCACGCACACTGAAACAAGCTGATTAACACACCTCCACAGAGCTGCTCGGTGATGACAGCTTCAAATAAGAACAAAACATATGACAGCAGATCTGTGTGTGTGTGCGTGTTGTGTGTGTGTTGGGTGTGTGTGTGGGGTGTGCGTGTGTGGCGTGTGGTGTGTGTGTGTGTGTTGTGTGTGTGTGTGGTGTGTGTGTGTGTCCGCCTGAATTCTTTATCCAAAACTTAGAACTTTGTGTCTGTGATTCAGACTGTGGCTGTTTAATTTGGATTACTTTGTAGTACTCTGTGTACTCGTGTACTCTGTGTGCTCGTGTCTCGTGTACCTGTTAGTACTCTTGTGTACTCTGTTTAGTACTCTGTGTCTCTGTAGTACTCTGTGTATCTGTGTGCTCTGTGTACTCTGTTGTACTCTAGACTGTGTGCTCTGTGGGCTCTGTTAGTACTCTGTGTGCTTGTTAGTATCTGTGTGCTCTGTGTACTCTGTTAGTACTCTGTGTGATTGTTGTACTCTGTGTGCTCTGTTAGTACTCGTGTGCTCTTTAGTACTTCCGTGTACTCTGTTAGTATTCTGTTGTACTCTTGTGCTTGTGTACTGTGTTAGTTACTCTGTTAGTACTCTGTGTGTATCTGTGTCTCTGTTGTACTCTGTTGCTCTGTGTGGCTCTGTGTGCTCTGTGTACTCTGTTAGTACTCTGTGTGCTCTGTTAGTACTCTGTGTGCTTCTGTGTCGTATGTACTCTTTAGTCTTTAGTACTCTGTGTACTCTGTTAGTAATCTGTTTCTTTTAGTACTCTGTTGTGTCTGTTTTACTCGTGTGCTCTGTTAGTCACCTCTGTTGTACTGCTGTTAGTACTCTCTGTGTACTCTGTTAGTCTCTGTGGGCTCTGTTTACTCTGTGTTCTGTGTCTCTTTGTACTCGTTGTACTCTGTGTGCTCTGTGTACTCTGTGTGCTCTGTGTACTCTTTAGTACTCTGTGTACTCTGTTGTTGCTCCGGTTGTACTCTGTGTTGCTCTGTTAGTTACTCTGGTGCTTGTGTACTCTGTGTACTCTGTTGCTCTGTGTGCTCCGTGTACTCTGTGTACTTCTGTTTAGTACTCTGTGTGCTTCTGTTAGTACTCTGTGTACTCTGTGTACTCTGTGTACTCTGTGTACTCTGTTGTTACTCTTGTGTGCTCTGTTAGTACTCTGTGTGTCTCGTGTAGTACTCTGTTAGTACTCTGTGTACTCTGTTAGTCTTCTCTGTGTGCTCTGTTATTACTCTGTGTTACTTCTGTGTACTTCTGTGTGCTCGGTTAGTCTCTGTTGTGCTCTGTTGTACTCCTGTGTTGCTCTGTGTACTCTGTTCAGTACTCGTGTTGCTCTGTTAGTCTCTGTGAGCTCCGTTTACTCTGTGTGCTCTGTTAGTACTCTGTGTGCTCTGTTTAGTACTCTGTTTACACTGCTGTATGTTCCATGTTGTCAACAACAATGTTTCTCTTAATAATATACTGTTCTCTGCTATAAAAACATCCAGACGAAAGTCTGTTCTGTCGTTTCATTCGTCATTGTTTCTGGAGGAAGTGGAAACAGTCCCAATGTTCCGTGAGTCAACACCACACATACAGTTGCTACCTTACCAACAGTGGACTGTTAAAGTGTCCGACCAAGTGGTGACTTAAGTTTATGATCATTTAAAAAAAACTATATATCTATATATATAAAAAAAAATATAGTTTTATGGTCTTTTATCACAATATTACTGTAAATATGCCCCACTTTATAACTTTAGTGATGTCTCTACTATCCAGAGTGGACTCCATTAGACACAGTGCAACAGTAGAAATTGTTATTTAATGAAGAATAAATAAAGTTTTTACCTGCAATGCAGAAGTAACTTGGCATACACTAATTAATTTCAAATATGCAGAATCGGAACCAACTGATGTTGATCTGAGTTTCAGTACTAATATAAACAGTGGTATCCCCCTAGTGCAACTGGACAATTTTAAAATGTATTGATTCCACAACTTTCCCCCCCCCCCTTAATTATATCTTATTTCCAGTGTATACTATGTATCAATTTATACAGTAATACTTGAATATAGTTGTCACAACCTTGTCTGGTACAATGTATAAAACATTCATGCATTTTTTCCCCCATCTATTTTGTATTGAATGTTCTTTATTTACCTACATTTTTATAGTATTGTATTTTACTTCTTTAGCTTTATTTCTATTCTTGTCACACAATTACCTCCTCTTGTCTAACACATTTCATTGTATTGTTGACCCTGTGTTAACCTGCACATGACAAATAAACCTAAAAACCTGAAACTAGAAACTTAATTGGTGACTCTAAATTGTCCGTAGGTGTGAATGTGAGAGTGAATGGTTGTTTGTCTCTGTCTGGATGGATGCTGTCCTTTGTTTGTGGTGCCTTGTAAGCCCATGCCAAGAGCTCCTCTTGGCACCTTTTGGTGCATGCCCTGTGGCAATATGTCGCCATATGCTTGGTAAAAAAAAGTTACATGAATTATCAAAGAAATATATATCAAAAATGTCTATCTGTCTACATACAGATATGAAAATGTTACTTTTACATAACATAACATAACATAACATAACATAACATAACATAACATAACATAACATAACATAACATAAGATGACATGTCATGATATATGATATGATATAATATAATATAATATAATATCTAAGAATGAAACCGCTTTACGAAATCTCATGTCAAAAACAAAATAAAGGCCATTTATGGAGTTCTCTGGACTTTTATCCTTTTAAGTCTTTTGGTGCTTTGAAGAACATTTTGTATTTTTCATAACTTTGTTTTTCTTTTAAAGGTTTTTTGGGAAACTGATTTCTCATCCTTTGTGACAATGTGACCTCATTTTAATTAAAAAAATCAAAACAAAGTTTTTAGAGAGAGCGCTCAGTAACGTGATAATAATTTATATAAAGTAATGCATTACTTTTTAAAAGTAATTCACCAAATGCTGCATTTAAAATGTAACATTTGAATTCAAATGAGTATATCTGAGATCTTCTCACATAGTGAACTTGTAAACAAACAGATAAAAAGTTATCTCATGGCGTCACTATGAAGAATGACTTCAGGGTCAAAGTCAAATGTTTAATTTTTAAACAGTTTATTATTGATTATCTGTAAAACATAAAGAGTATATGCGCGAGTTGTTATTATCAGAGTAAAGTGTCACACATTAAATGCCTGATTATTAAAATTGTGAAAATGTAATTCAATATTTTACAACAAGAAAATACAAAATCTTTTTTTTAAACAACATTTTCTTAAAATATTTGAAAAACATTAAAAATAACATTTCCTCATGGCCAGTGTCACCATAATATACATAACATAACATTTCAGAAAACTATGATAAACATTTTTAATGTGAGTAATCATGGAGGGAAGTTTCACGGTGATTTAGTCCAATAATATGATTTCTGTTGCTCCGTAGTTTAACCTGTTTTAAATCTTAATTTATCCTAAAAAGTAATACTTTACATGTTCTGTAATTTATTGTTCTCTTTGTTTAGACTTCATGTGCTCGGTGACAGGATGTTTTTACATGACGAGAAGAAGTTACAAACTGCCGGTACCTCAGTTGGTTTCTGGTTCTGTCCCTCGTCACTCATCTGACAGTAACGCTTGGTGGCTTCTTCGTCCATCATCTGAAACAGACACACACATTTCTACATTTGACTGTCTTTTATAAGTTATAAGTGCCTTTTGAAACCATTTACAAAGATAAATCATATGACATGTTAGTAAAAAGTCTAAAGATCTCTTAAACTTTTAAACTTTTATCACCGTTTGATCAGTCTGCAATGTAAAAATAAAATTCCTCAGTGATGCCCTCTGTCCCATAACATTAGCAAGCAATTCCTGAACAAAGTAATCTCATTACTGTAACATGTTACTCAGTAATGTGTTACAGAGTCCCCACAAACCACCATGTCCTCACTTTGCAGGTGTACAGCCACATTAGGTCCTCTTATGGGTCATTGGTCTGATAATGTGTCTTTCACCATAATTTTAACACGAACATTTAATTGATCTCACAGAACACATTCAGAAATTATTGAATTATAATTATGATTAAAAATCACTGCTACAAAAAATAAAGTGTCGATTCAAATTTCAGGTTTGTGTTCGGTTAAGCTGCAGTTTAAATTAAACTGGAGTTAATTAATCAGACGTCAGCCACACGATCTCTGGCTTTATTATAACGAGAACCATTTTACATTACCGCGTTATTTCAAGGAAACAGAAGTTATGAATAATCACAGACAATAAAAAGTACACGATATCAGAATATGTTGGATTTGATCATATTTTGTCTTTTAAGTTGATTCTGCTGCATTAATAAGAAATACTTAAGAAATGAATCAAAATACATTTTCACTGTTTCAAAGTTACAGCACACAAACTGTGAATTAATAATAAACTGAAAAGTATAATTTCTTACAGTCGCAGTAATGAAGTAATAAACCCTGCAGATACACGCCTGTAGTATTTCAAAGTATTTCATGCAGACTTACCTCTGCGTGATGAAGAGCTGTGTGACTGGAACAAAGAGGACAAGACGACTGACAAACTTTAGTCATCAAGCAGCAACAAGACACTGAGTGTGTGTGTGTGTGTGTGTGTGTGTGTGTGTGTGTGTGTTAATAACAGTTGGCTTTTTAACTCTGTTGTGTTAGAAATGACAGAGTTGTCACATCACACACACACACTAAAGCCTGACATTATACCAGCTGCACTAATGCCAGGCTGTAACACACACACACACACACACACACACAGGTCAGCGTTGCGTTCATGGTCACCTGCAGACATCACACGTCTTATTATCATGTGCATAATAGCAGGTGTGTGTGTCGGTGTGTGCGTACATGTGACAACATTGTTCCACGCACACTGAAACAGCTGATTAACACACCTCACAGAGCTGCTCGGATGATTGACAGCTTCAAATTAAGAACAAACATATGACAGCAGATCTGTGTGTGTGTGCGTGTGTGTGTGTGTGTGTGTGTGTGTGTGTGTGTGTGTGTGTGTGTGTCACAGCCTGATATCTCTTTATCCAAAAACTAGAACTTTGTGTCTGATGATTCAGACTGATGCTGTCTTAATTTGGATACTTCTGTTAGTACTCTGTGTACTCTGTTAGTACTCTGTGTGCTCTGTGTACTCTGTGTACTCTGTTAGTACTCTGTGTACTCTGTTAGTACTCTGTGTGCTCTGTTAGTACTCTGTGTACTCTGTGTGCTCTGTGTACTCTGTGTGCTCTGTGTACTCTGTTAGTACTCTGTGTGCTCTGTGTGCTCTGTTAGTACTCTGTGTGCTCTGTTAGTACTCTGTGTGCTCTGTGTACTCTGTTAAGTACTCTGTGTGCTCTGTTTAGGACTCTGTGTGCTCTGTTTAGTAACTCTGTGTGTGCTTCTGTTTAGTACTCTGTGTGCTTCGTGTCGCTGTGTATCTGTTAGTACTCTTGGTGCTCTGTTAGTACTCTGTGTCTGTTGTACTCTGTGTGTACTCTGTGTGCTCTGTGTACTCTGTGTGCTCCTGTGTACTCGTGTACTTGTGCCTGTGGCTCTGTAGGGGCTTTTTCTGTGTGCTCTGTGTACTCTGTTGTAAACTTGTATTTCGTACTCTGTGTGTGCTCTGTTAGTACTCTGTGTGCTTCTGTGTACTCTGTTTAGTACTGCTGTGTACTCTGTTAGTACTCTGT
Organism: Larimichthys crocea; assembly: GCF_000972845.2. NCBI lineage: Eukaryota > Metazoa > Chordata > Actinopteri > Sciaenidae > Larimichthys > Larimichthys crocea. The sequence goes on along the minus strand of NW_020855041.1, from coordinate 46,218 downwards.
TAGTCTGGTGTTACTCTGTTTATACTTGTGCTCTGTTGTACTCTGTGTGCTCTGTGTAGCTCTGTGTCCTGTAGTACTCTGTGTACTCTGTTTAGTCTCTGTGTGCCTGTGTTCTGTGGTTGCTCTGTGTACTCTGTTAGTACTCTGTTGTGTACTCTGTTGGTGCTCTGTGTACTCTGTGTGTGTCTCTGGTGTATTGTTATACTCTGTGTACTCTGTGGTTGCTCTCGTGTACTCTGTGTCTTGTACTCTGTGTGCTCTGTGTACTCTGTGTGCTCTGTTAGACTCTGTGTTGCTCCGTGTACTCTGTGTTGCTCCTGTTTGTACTCTGGTGTGCTCTGTTATACTCTGGTATCTGTTAGTACTCTGTGTGTACTCTGTTAGTACTCTGTGTGCTCCGTGTACTTAGTACTCTGTGTATGGTGCTCTGTTAGTTTCGTTAGATCTGTGTGTCTCTGTGTAGTTCTGTGTAGTACTCTGTGTGCTCCTGTTATACTCTGTGTGCTCTGTTTTAGTACTTGTGTACTGCGGTTAGTACTCTGTGTCTCTGTTGTTATCCTGTGTGCTCTGTGTAACTCTGTGTGCCTCTGTTGTACTTACTCTGTTAGTACTCTGTGTGCTCTGTTAGTACTTGTTGTGCTCCTGTGTACTCTGTGTGCTCTGTTTAGTACTCTGTGTGCCTGTTTAGTACTCTGTTTACACTGCTGTATGTTCCATGTCTGTCAACAACAATGTTCTCTTAATAAAATAATAAACTGTTACTCTGCTAATAAAAACATCCAGACGAAGTTTCTGTCTGTCGTTCATTCGTCATTGTTTCTGGAGGAAGTGGAAACAGTCCCAATGTTCAGTGAGTCAAACACACACAACAGTGCTACCTTACCAACAGTGGACTGTTAAAAGTGTCCGACCAGTGGTGACTTAAGTTTATGATCATTTAAAAAAAATATGTATAAGATATATATAAAAAAATATAGTTTTATGGTCTTTTATCACAATATTACTGTAAATATGCCCAAACTTTAGAACTTTAGTGATGTCTACCTATCAGAGTGGACTCCATAGACCACAGTGCAACAGTAGAAATATTATTTAATGAAGAATAAATAAAGTTTTACCTGCATATCAGAAGTAACTTGCATACACTAATTTAATTTCAAATAGTGCAGAATCTGGAACCAAACTGATTTGATCTGAGATTTATTAATAATATAAACAGTGGTACTCCCCCTAGTGGCAACTGACAATTTTTAAAATGTATTATTTTTTAAATTAAACAAATAAGTTTAAAATCATGTCATACTGTGAAAGTACGACTGAAACTCAATTCTTCTATTAAAATAAATACCACTATGGCCACGATGTTTACGTACTGTATTTTGGAGAGCAGTTAAAAAACACTGATGTACATTTGTAATACAGCAGTATACACAGAATATGTATATATACATATATAATCACACAGGTGACAGAGTGTGTGTAGAGTTTTATTGGTGGGATACAAGGTGATACAAACCAAATATTCACGGTTACACAAACATTAGAGGCTACAGTCTTCATAAAGCATCGAAATCTATAGCATGAAACGACTCATCATCATCTTCATCACCATCATCATCTTCATCATCACCATCACCATCTTCATCATCATCATCATCTTCATCATCATCAGGTGTGCTGTGTCTCCGTGACACATCGTCGGTCGTAACAGCTAAATCAGAAGTGACATCAGAAACACGCACACAAGCTACGTCACACACAAACAAACACACGTGTATCATGTCTACACACACACACACTCGCACAACTCACACTCACACACACTCACACACACACACACACAGCCCTGTGTGATAAGCACGACATACAAAAAGCTGTAGAAAAATACTCTTAAAAAACCAAACACACGAAACAACAACAGCGACGACGACGACCACTTGGAATGTTCTGGATGTCCGTTAGACGTTAGCATGGAGGGTACACTGGGCAATTTGTTGGGCAATTTGTTGGGCAACTCGGGGTTGTCGATACATTGTCCTCGTCTGATTCTGGCTCTCGGACTACGCAGAACCAAATGTTAGCATGAAGGTTGTTAGCTTAAAAGACTGTACTGTGTTAGCTTAGCATGCTAACAAAGTTTAGCTGTAGCTAGCTCTGGTTCATGTGTATGTAGCAAAAGCTAACGTAGCTTTAGCTTCACGAAAACACACACTGACTGACTATATCGGCATGACGCTACGTTTGTGCTTCACGTTCTAGCTGGCGCTAATGTGGCAGTTTAATATCTGTGTTAGTGAGTCTGCTAGCTAACTGCGTTAGCCTGATGCTACAGTTGCGCTGTTAGCTCCGCGTGTAGCCAGCTAACGGCTCATATCGGTCAGCTAGCTGTTTACGTAGCGTTCCGTTACGTGCCTCGTGTTTCACGTTAGCTTAGATTGTCGGACTGCGCTCTGTCTTTTGCGAATGAAGCTAACTGCTAAATGTTGTCCATCAAAGTTGCCCAAATAAGTTGCTGATGTGTTTACGAAGCAAACAAACAAACAAAAAAGTCCTCTCTGTCTTTCTGTCTCACACACACGTACAGTACGACATTTTACAGGTAACATGTTTTTTTTGTTTTTAACTGCTAAATTTAAGTACAGGCACTATAGAGTGAAGCATTGTGGGAAGTTGAGTGCTTAACTGGTTGATGTTTTTTTTAGCTAGCAGCTTTAACCCCTGAAACACACGGCATGTGGATCGGCTCCGTCGATCCGTTTCCATGTTAGTCCGTGTGTCAGCTCTCACAGTCTCCACACACAGAGCTTCTATTGGACGCCGGAGCACGGAGCACGGAGCATAAACTCAGCACAGAGCAGGAAATCAGCTACAAAATACAAAATAAAACCCCGGTTTGTTTTCAAAATAAAATACTCCGTGTTCACCGCGGATCGGGTTTCATGACAAGAACACGTCATAATGGGCGGGGCCGACCTGAAGTCAACAGGTGAGGGGTTTTCAGGTGTAATCATTGATGACACCTCACATCCTTTTTATAAGGACACCAGAAAAAAGATGCAGCGTGGAATGTCATCGCAGGAGTCAGAGAGACTACAGCCGGAAATATCACGTGATTATGCGTGAATTCACGAGATCTCGTGCGTTCTCACGACGCTCTGTGTCCGGCGGAGACGCACCTGAGCGCATCACAAACGGATCATGTGTGAGTTGGCATACGGGGGTGTCGTTCCGCATGCAGTGTGTTTCAGGTGTAAGATTCAGTGCTCGGACGCCTGATTGGACGTTGTGACAAACTCGAAGCTGAACATCGATGGATGTTTTAGAAATAAGAACACACACACACACACACTTTGTGTCTTCCTGACAAGGTGAACGTGGTCACCACGAATCTACACGTTGAAATAAAAACAATGAAATATAATAACGATGTAATATTCTAATCAGCGTGTTCGCGTGTCGGTTATTGCACACAAACACGGCTCAGTAATAAAAATAACGGCGTGTTACGTGAGCGTCTACGTGTCAACAACAACAGCTCTACTCGCTAACTCGTTAGCATCTGTAATACTAGTTTATACCACTGCTCGTTAGCAGTTAGCATCTGAAGGCTGTCAGTATAGATATAGGCACAGGTAGAGGAACTGCAGGTGTGTGTGTGTGAGGGTGACATCACTTCCTCCTGGAATGCTTGGAGCAGGAACTGTGTGTGTGTGTCAGTCAGTCAGGTATGTGTGGATGTAGATCTGTTGTTGGATCCAGGGCGTGAAGTGCGTCACGTTGCTGTAAACTCCGGGTCCGAGCACTTTGCTGAAGCACACGCTGCCCCACGACGTGAGGCCGAACAGCGTCCAGCGACCGCCGTCCTCCTCGCACACCAGCGGGCCGCCACTGTCGCCCTGACGACACAAACAAGCCAAGTTTAAAGTTCAGCGCGGCGACTCTCAGAGCGCCAAATGAGACGGCGGCTCGTTACCATGCACGAGTCCACGGTGCCGGCGTCATAGCCGGCGCAAAGCATCCTGGGAGTGATGGTCTTCATGTCGAAGTAAGACTGACACTGGGACAGCGAGATGATCCGGACCTCGCCTTCCTGCAGCTTAAAGGGCACTGCACACACACACACACACACACACACACACACACACACAAACACACACACACACACACACGTTTACATGTTACACCCCCACAGCTATGCTAAGCTAGCACTATGAGCTAGCATCAGAACCAGAACAGAACCTGTGAACCCAGCGGCGTCAGGTGAACGTCAGGTGAACGTCAGGTAAGTGTCAGGTGAGCGTCAGGTGAGTGTCAGGTGAACGTCAGGTGAGTGTCATGTGAGCGTCAGGTGAGCGTCAGGTGAACGTAAGGTGAGCGTCGGGTGAGCGTCATGTGAGCGTCATGTGAGCGCCATGTGAGCGTCGGGTGAGTGTCGAGTGAGCGTCAGGTGAGCGTCATGTGAGCGTCGGGTGAGCGTCGAGTGAGCGTCATGTGAGCGTCAGGTGAGCGTCGAGTGAGCGTCATGTGAGCGTCAGGTGAGCGCCATGTGAGCGTCGGGTGAGTGTCAGGTGAGCGTCAGGTGAACGTCAGGTGAGTGTCATGTGAACGTCAGGTGAGTGTCAGGTGAGCGTCAGGTGAGTGTCAGGTGAACGTCAGGTGAGCGTCAGGTGAGCGTCAGGTGAGCGTCAGGTGAGCGTCATGTGAGCGTCATGTGAGCGTCGGGTGAGTGTCAGGTGAGCGCCATGTGAGCGTCGGGTGAGTGTCATGTGAGCGTCAGGTGAACGTCAGGTGAGCGTCATGTGAGTGTCAGGTAAGCGTCAGGTAAGCGTCGGGTGAGTGTCATGTGAGCGTCATGTGAACGTCAGGTAAGTGTCGGTCAGGTTAGCGTCAGGTGAACGTCATGTGAGCGTCGGGTGAGCATCGGGTGAACGTCATGTGAGCGTCGGGTGAGCGTCAGGTGAGTGTCAGGTGAATGTCAGGTGAGCGTCATGTGAGCGTCATGTGAGCGTCAGGTGAGCGTCATGTGAGCGTCAGGTGAGCGTCATGTGAGTGTCAGGTGAGCGTCATGTGAGCTCCATGTGAACGTCAGGTGAGTTTCATGTGAGCGTCAGGTGAGGGTCATGTGAGCGCCAGGTGAGCGTCATGTGAGCGTCAGGTGAGCGCCATGTGAGCGTCGGGTGAGTGTCGAGTGAGCGTCATGTGAGCGTCATGTGAGCGTCATGTGAGCGTCAGGTGAGTGTCAGGTGAACGTCAGGTGAGTGTCAGGTGAGCGTCAGGTGAACGTCAGGTGAGCGTCAGGTGAGCGTCAGGTGAGCGTCAGGTGAGCGTCATGTGAGCGTCAGGTGAACGTCAGGTGAGTGTCAGGTGAACGTCAGGTGAGTGTCAGGTGAACGTCAGGTGAGCGTCAGGTGAGCGTCAGGTGAGCGTCAGGTGAGCGTCATGTGAGCGTCAGGTGAACGTCAGGTGAGTGTCAGGTGAACGTCAGGTGAGTGTCAGGTGAGCGTCAGGTGAGCGTCATGTGAGCGTCAGGTGAGCGTCAGGTGAGCGTCAGGTGAGCGTCATGTGAGTGTCAGGTGAGTGTCATGTGAGCGTCATGTGAGCGTCATGTGAGTGTCATGTGAGCGTCATGTGAGCGTCATGTGAGTGTCAGGTGAGCGTCATGTGAGCGTCAGGTAAGTGTCGGGTGAGTGTCAGGTGAGTGTCATGTGAGCGTCAGGTGAGCGTCATGTGAGCGTCAGGTAAGTGTCAGGTGAGCGTCAGGTGAACGTCAGGTGAGCGTCATGTGAGCGTCAGGTGAGCGTCGGTCGGGTTAGCGTCAGGTGAACGTCATGTGAGCGTCGGGTGAGCGTCGGGTGAGCGTCGGGTGAGCGTCAGGTGAGCGTCAGGTGAGCGTCATGTGAGCGCCATGTGAGCGTCGGGTGAGTGTCAGGTGAGCGCCATGTGAGCGTCGGGTGAGTGTCATGTGAGCGTCAGGTGAACGTCAGGTGAGCGTCATGTGAGTGTCAGGTAAGCGTCAGGTAAGCGTCGGGTGAGTGTCATGTGAGCGTCATGTGAACGTCAGGTAAGTGTCGGTCAGGTTAGCGTCAGGTGAACGTCATGTGAGCGTCGGGTGAGCATCGGGTGAACGTCATGTGAGCGTCGGGTGAGCGTCAGGTGAGTGTCAGGTGAGTGTCAGGTGAGCGTCATGTGAGCGTCATGTGAGCGTCAGGTGAGCGTCATGTGAGCGTCAGGTGAGCGTCATGTGAGTGTCAGGTGAGCGTCATGTGAGCTCCATGTGAACGTCAGGTGAGTTTCATGTGAGCGTCAGGTGAGGGTCATGTGAGCGCCAGGTGAGCGTCATGTGAGCGTCAGGTGAGCGCCATGTGAGCGTCGGGTGAGTGTCGAGTGAGCGTCATGTGAGCGTCATGTGAGCGTCATGTGAACGTCAGGTGAGTGTCAGGTGAACGTCAGGTGAGTGTCAGGTGAACGTCAGGTGAACGTCAGGTGAGCGTCAGGTGAGCGTCAGGTGAGCGTCAGGTGAACGTCAGGTGAGTGTCAGGTGAGCGTCAGGTGAGCGTCAGGTGAGCGTCAGGTGAGCGTCAGGTGAGTGTCAGGTGAGCGTCAGGTGAGCGTCAGGTGAGCGTCAGGTGAGCGTCAGGTGAGCGTCAGGTGAGTGTCAGGTGAGCGTCATGTGAGCGTCAGGTGAACGTCAGGTGAGTGTCAGGTGAACGTCAGGTGAGTGTCAGGTGAGTGTCAGGTGAGTGTCAGGTGAGCATCAGGTGAACGTCAGGTGAGTGTCAGGTGAACGTCAGGTGAGCGTCAGGTGAACGTCAGGTGAGTGTCAGGTGAACGTCAGGTGAGTGTCAGGTGAACGTCAGGTGAACGTCAGGTGAGCGTCAGGTGAGCGTCAGGTGAGCGTCAGGTGAACGTCAGGTGAGTGTCAGGTGAGCGTCATGTGAGCGTCAGGTGAACGTCAGGTGAGTGTCAGGTGAACGTCAGGTGAACGTCAGGTGAACGTCAGGTGAACGTCAGGTGAGCGTCAGGTGAGCGTCATGTGAGCGTCATGTGAGCGTCAGGTGAGCGTCAGGTGAGCGTCATGTGAGCGTCAGGTGAACGTCAGGTGAGTGTCAGGTGAGCGTCATGTGAGCGTCAGGTGAACGTCAGGTGAGTGTCAGGTGAACGTCAGGTGAGTGTCAGGTGAACGTCAGGTGAACGTCAGGTGAGCGTCAGGTGAGCGTCAGGTGAGCGTCAGGTGAACGTCAGGTGAGTGTCAGGTGAGCGTCATGTGAGCGTCAGGTGAACGTCAGGTGAGTGTCAGGTGAACGTCAGGTGAACGTCAGGTGAACGTCAGGTGAACGTCAGGTGAACGTCAGGTGAGCGTCAGGTGAGCGTCAGGTGAGCGTCATGTGAGCGTCAGGTGAACGTCAGGTGAGTGTCAGGTGAGCGTCATGTGAGCGTCAGGTGAACGTCATGTGAGCGTCAGGTGAGTGTCAGGTGAACGTCAGGTGAGTGTCATGTGAGCTCCATGTGAACGTCAGGTGAGTGTCAGGTGAACGTCAGGTGAACGTCAGGTGAACGTCAGGTGAACGTCAGGTGAGCGTCAGGTGTACTCACTGCGGTTGCCCATGTGACCCCAGCCTGTGATGTAACAGTAGGAGTCGGGTGAGGGGAGCAGTCCGAGCTCGGGCAGACAGACGGGCCTGACGAACAGCGTCTCCTCTATCTGAAAGCACACAAGCAGATCGGATCAGAACCGGCCCGGTGGTCCGGGCACCAACTCTGAGTGCGTCTCACCTCGGAGTCCAGCTGCACCACGCTGATGTCGTAGTCCACCACCGCCCGGTTGTAGCGCGGGTGTACGATGATGGAGCGCACCCCACGGCTCTGGCTGTGCGGGCCCGGGTGGTCCAGGTTGTTCAGGCCCAGCACCACCTTCCACAGCTCTGCGCTCTCCCTCCTGACGCACACACACGAGTCCTCGTCAGCGTTTGCTCATTACAGCTCATTAACATATGTGACTCCGCCCCTTCGCTCACCCCTCAAAGCAGTGTGCGACGGTCAACGCCCACCGCCGGCCAATCAGCACGCAGCCGCACACGTGACCGCTCTGACCGCTCTGCAGCGAGCACTGCCAAGGCCACGCCCCCCGCCGGGACACACGGCCTCCCAGAATCCTCTTCTTCCTGTGAGGGTGGACGCCAACGGATGGACGCAGACCACAGTCTGACAGAGAGACAGACAGGCAGAGAGACAGACAGGAGACAGACAGGCAGAGAGACAGACAGAGAGAGAGACAGGCAGAGAGAGAGACAGAGAGACAGACAGACAGAGAGACAGGCAGACAGACAGGCAGAGAGACAGACAGGAGACAGACAGGCAGAGAGACAGACAGAGAGAGAGACAGGCAGAGAGAGAGACAGAGAGACAGACAGACAGAGAGACAGGCAGACAGACAGGCAGAGAGACAGACAGGAGACAGACAGGCAGAGAGACAGACAGACAGAGAGACAGGCAGAGAGAGAGACAGAGAGACAGACAGACAGAGAGACAGGCAGACAGACAGGCAGAGAGACAGACAGGCAGAGAGACAGACAGACAGACAGAGAGACAGACAGACAGACAGACAGAGAGACAGACAGGCAGAGAGACAGACAGACAGGTCAGATGATCACAGTGTGCTGATATTCACAATAACAGCACGACCTCAGTGTGTTATTCTGTTATACACACATGCTAGCTGCTTTGTAACATGTATGAACGCTGAAATAACGTTGGTCTAACACTAGAATAACGTACAGAAACACAGTCAGTGGTCATGTGACGTCCTTGATCTAAACCAGGGGTCTCCAAACTACGGCCCGCGGGCCACATCCGGCCCGCCTAAACAATTGGAGTGGTCCACTTAACGATCCCAAACAATCCCTCTGAACATGGCCTGTTTTTCAAAACTGCATTTTCCTATTATAAAATATCCACACTTCATGATTAAGCTTGGCATTCTGATTAAAATCTACCTTATTTACAAACTGTTTACAGTACTAGCTCATTTTCACCCCCTCACACAATGGTATATTCCGACGTGACTTTGCTCGTGATCATCTTCCGCGCAGTCTGCCCGGGGGATTCGACTCGGCGGGTCAGGGACGGCCGCACGGTGCGGGAGGATCCCCTCGTGGGACCTCTCCCCGCCGCTGGCTGGCCTCCGCCGGGCGCGTTTCCTCTGTGGTGAAGGTGGCTCACGGCTCCGGCCGCGAGCTTTACAGCGCCCTCCTGCCCGGACCTCGCCGCCTCCGCTGCTCCCTCTCCGCGACTGTCGATTTGCAACATAACGCAACTTTCACTTCCTGCAACATCAGGCATTTTAGGCCGCAACTATTTCAAAAAAGGTAGCGAAATCCTGGTGGGATTGATATCATTTCCGGTTATAGACCCCATCACAGAAAGACAAGTTGATGTGGCCCGCACCGACAAAAGTTTGGGGACCCCTGAACTAAACATTAGGTAGCTGTTAGCACGACGTCGTCCTCGTTAAATCTGATGAATTCAAAGTGTTTACCTTCTCTGGAACAGAGCACAGACACTCTTCTTCTGGAGTGACACGCATGACTGCAGACAGAGAGACAGACAGGCAGGCAGAGAGACAGACAGGCAGATAGACAGGCAGGTTAGATAAATATTACTGTATAATTAACTCTCATAATATCTCTAATAATCCTCTAATATACGATTTACGGTAAAGTCCTGTTAGCTGTGATTGTCAGCAGTGGTTCATGTTTGATCGACCTGCACCGACCGACGTTTTAAACGAACCCGCCCGAACTCGGACCGCAGCAAATAATTATGAAACATTGTACCCAACCCGCTTCCTGACCCGCATTTTAAAAAGTAGTCTACCTCCTGTAGAGCTCGACCAGTTATTCAGCCAATAAAGTCTGTGTATTTCACAGAAGATTTTGTCTACTACGTAAATTACAAAACTTGAATATCATTAAAAATATTGTTTGGTGACTCGTGACCGAGGGCACCTGCTCAATTTGGATCAACCTGCGCATCACTGGTTGATCCAAATGTTACCGTAGGGTGGAACCTTTTTTAACTGTTACCTTCTCTTCTCCAGCCGGGCCTGCAGAGCCGATCCATTCCTCTGGTTCCACTCGGGATGGACGTGTAACCAACGGCGACGGCCCGGGACGTCAGGCTGGTCAGCTACCATGGAAACGGAAGAGGGAACTCTGCAGAAAAACACGCTGTCGTGAATCTGTCATAGCTTTAGGTGTGTGTGAGTGTGTGTGTGTGAGAGTGTGTGTGAGAGTGTGTGTGTGTGTGTGTGTGTGTGTGTGTGTAAGAGTGAAAGTGTGTGTGTGTGTGTGTGTGTAAGAGTGAAAGTGTGTGTGTGTGTGTGTGTTACTAACCTTACCCTAGTCCCAGCTGGTCGCAGGTTAGTTTGCTCAGGTCGTGGTTCCACTCGTCCGCACACACCTGATACTCGGCCGCCGTCCTGAACACCGTCAGCACAGAACCGGAGCGGTCGGACAGAGACACTGCAGAGAACAGAACCAGAACAGAACCCGATCACCACAGGCTGATCAGACAGAACCACACGGAGCAGGCAGACGGTGTCGTGGCGAGTCGCCGTACCGCAGTTCCACTCGTCGGAGCTGTCGGAGCAGTGCTTCTTCCCGTCGCACCACAGAGTCCGATGGACGCACTGATGGTTGTTACAGGACAGCTCGTTGTCCCTGCACACGGCTGAGGAGAGGAGCATCAGCACCGTCAGTCATCGCGTCCGCACCATCCGCACAACATCAACAACTGTGACAGCATACACTCACAGCAGTTGGTCTCGTCCACCAGCAGGGGGCAGTCCGGGAAGCCGTCACAGATCATGCTGGCTTTGATACACACCTTACTGCCAGGACACTCCCACAGAGCGCGCTCAGAACAGCCTGACGGGGACACACAGTCACAGCACGTCTCAAACTTTGGACATCGTGGACGCCGTGTCCTCTGGATCAGATTCTTTGGACTCTTATTTTGCAAAGTGTCAGACTCACTACAGTTGTCTTCGTCGCTGTGGTCGTCACAGTCCAGGTGTCCGTCACAGCGTTTGGTTGCCAGGACGCAGCGTCCTGACCGACACTTGAAGTGGCTGGGCGAGCACTCTGTTTCCACGGCAACACAACACCACCACCACCACCACCAAGAAGACAGGACAGAGATTAAGATGACGTTACAGGAACGTCGTACGATAAAGACGAGCGGTCCATACCATCAACTCCGTCCTCAGGCAGCAGACAGGTGGTGTTTCCTCCGTCCTCTGGAAACTGACTACAGTCAGAGTCCTCAGGCCACTGCAAGCCCACGATGCCCAACACCGACTCACACTTCCCCTTCGCATTACGACACAGCGACCTGCAGAGCAGAGACATGAAGACAGAGCAGAGACATGAGGACAGAGCAGAGACATGAGGACAGAGCACAGAGACATGAGAACAGAGCACAGAGACATGAGGACAGAGCAGAGACATGAGGACAGAGCAGAGACATGAAGACAGAGCAGAGACATGAGGACAGAGCAGAGACATGAGGACAGAGCACAGAGACATGAAGACAGAGCAGAGACATGAGGACAGAGCAGAGACATGAGGACAGAGCACAGAGACATGAGGACAGAGCAGAGACATGACATGAAGACAGAGCAGAGACATGAGAACAGAGCAGAGACATGAGGACAGAGCACAGAGACATGAGGACAGAGCACAGAGACATGAAGACAGAGCACAGAGACATGAGAACAGAGCAGAGACATGAGGACAGAGCACAGAGACATGAGGACAGAGCACAGAGACATGAAGACAGAGCACAGAGACATGAGAACAGAGCAGAGACATGAGGACAGAGCACAGAGACATGAGGACAGAGCACAGAGACATGAAGACAGAGCACAGAGACATGAGAACAGAGCAGAGACATGAGGACAGAGCACAGAGACATGAGGACAGAGCACAGAGACATGAGAACAGAGCAGAGACATGAAGACAGAGCAGAGACATGAGAACAGAGCAGAGACATGAGGACAGAGCAGAGACATGAAGACAGAGCAGAGACATGAGGACAGAGCAGAGACAGACAGGTCCACAGTACTACAACACACTGACCTGCAGGGCGGGACCCTCTGCAGGGTCACCGGGTCACACTTCGGTACCAGCAACGTGCAGGCGTAGAACATGAGGTACTGGTAGCAGCCGGTCTGGACCAGGGCCGGGAACAGGGAGGACTCCCAGGATACGGAGCTCTCTCTCTGGGACAGGTGACCCAGGTAGTTTGGGTAGCTGGTCAGGTTGTAGGGCAGATTCATGCACAGCTCCAGACTGATGGGCTCACAGCGAGCTGAGACAGATAGAGGCAGTCAGTACAGACAGCACAGACAGTACAGACAGCACAGTCAGTACAGACAGCACAGACAGTACAGACACTACAGACAGTACAGACAGCACAGACAGTACAGACAGCACAGACACTACAGACAGTACAGACACTACAGACAGCACAGACAGCACAGACAGCACAGACACTACAGACAGCACAGACA
>NW_020855041.1:11464-33617 GCF_000972845.2 Larimichthys crocea | reverse complement strand
CATTACGACCACAGCGACCTGCAGACGCAGAGACATGGGAAAAAGACAGGAGCAGGAGACATTGAGGACAGCGCCGAGAACGTGAGGACAACAGAGCCCACAGAAGACATGAGAACAGCGGCAAAAACAAGAGGACATGAGGAACAGAGCAGTAGACATGAGGACAGAGCACAGAGGCCATTGCGGGACCAAGCAGCGGCAGAGACATGAAGGACACATGAGGCACGAGACATGAGGACAGAAGCAAGAGACATTGAGACAGAGCACAGAGACATGAGACAAGAGCAAGAGACCATGAGGAACCAGGAGGCAGAGAGGAGACATGGGAACAGAGGCACAGAGACATGAGGGACCAGAGGCAAGAGGACCATGAAGACAGAGGCAGAGACATTGAGGACAGAGCAGAAGGACCATGGAGGAACAGGAAGCCCAGAGACATGAGTACAGAGCACAGGACATTGGAGGACCGAAAGCAGAGACATTTAGGACAGGAGGCACAGATACCATGAGAACAGAGCACAGAGAAAATGAGTGGACAGAGCAGAGACCTGAAGACCCGAGGGCAGAGACCATTGGAGGACAGAGCAGAGACCATGAGGGACAGAGCACAGAGGAACCCCATGCGAACCCAGCGGCACAGAGGACATGAGGGACAGAGGGGCAGAGGGGACATGAGGACAGACGCACATAGACATGAGGGACCGAACAGAGCAGCGACATGGAAGACAGAGGGCAGGAGAGGGGACATTGAGACCAGAGCAGAGACCAAGAGAATGAGACAGCGCCACAACGAGACATGAGAAAACAGAGTGGCAGGAGGACATGAAGAGACAGAGCAGAGAACATGAGGACCGGAGCAGGAGACATGAAGACAGGCACCGAGACATGAGGACACGGACGGCAGACCATGAGGACAGAGCAGGCAGAGACATGACGGACAGAGCACCAGAGATCATTAGGAAGCAGCACAAGTAGCATGGAAACATAGCAGGAACAGAGGGACAGAAGCAGGACATGAGGAACAGAGCCAGAGACATGAGGGACAGAGGACAGAGGACATGACGGACAAGAAGAGCACCGAGACATAGGACAGAGCAGGAGACATGACCGAAGACAGAGGCGCGGAAGAGCCCCACATGATAGGACAGAGCAGAGAGCATGAGGACGAGCACGGGGAATCGCGGACAGAGACAGAGACATGAAGACAGGAGCACAGAGACATTGGAGAACAAGGCAGAGGACATGAGGGACAGGACGCATACAGAGACATGAGGACAGAAGCACAGAACATTGAGAACAGAGCAGAGACGAGACATAGCGAACGACATGAGACAGAACATGAGAGACCTAGAACAGAGAGCAGAGGACATGCAGGACCAGAAGAAAGGCAGAGACATGAAGAACGGCAGAGACAGAACAGGTCCACAAGTACTACAACACCACTGACCTGGGGCAGGGCGGGACCCTCTGCAGGGTCACCGGGTCACACTTCGGTACCAGCAAACGTGCAGGCGTTTAGAACATGAGGTACTGGTTAGCAGCGGTCTGGGGACCAGGGGCCCGGGGAACAGGGAGACTCCCAGGGATACGGTCTCTCTCTCTGGGACAGGTGACCCAGGTAGTTTGGGAGCTGTCAGGTTGTTAGGGCCAGATTCTGCAACAGCTCCAGAGACTGGAGGGGCTCACAGCGAGCTGAGACAAATAGAGGAAGCAGTAAAGCAGCAATCAGTACAGACAAGCCAAAGAAGAAGGACACTACAGACAGCACAGACAAGCACATACACTACGGCACAGAACGGCACAGACACTACAGACAGCACAGTCAGTACAGACAGTACAGACACACAGTCAGTACAGACCAGCACAGAACACTACAGACACACAGACGTACAGACAGCACAGACAGTACAGACCCAGCACAGACAGTACAGAAGTACAGAACCAGCACAGACACTACAAGACAGTACAGACCACTAAACAGACACGTACCAGACAGACCAGACAGCACCCAGACAGCACAGCCATACAGACATACAGACACAGTACGACAGCACGACACTACAACTACAGACACTACAGACCACCACAGACACTACAGACCACTACAGACAGTACAGACACTACAGGAACCAGTACAGACAGCACAGACACTATAACAGTAAAAGACGCAACGACACTAACAGACATACAGACCCAGCACAGAACACGCTAGACAGTACAGGTGACATAAGACACGCCCACAGACCAGTACGAGACACATACAGAACACCACAGCACTACACTACAGTACAGAGACAGCAACAGGACACTGACAGAACACACAGTACAGACAGTACCAGACAGCCAACACTACAGACAGTAACAGACAGTACAGATATCACAGACTACAGACAGTACAGAACAGACTACAGAGCCGAACTACAGACAACTTACACACGCGCAGACACAAGCACAGACACTACATGAACCGACGACAACAACTAGCACAGACACACAGACACACAGACATGCAGAGCGACCACAGAACATACAGAACAGGCACAGTCAGTACAAGACAGCAACAGACTACAGACTACATCAGACTACAGAACACGTGAAAGACGGCACAGCATCCATACAGCAGGCACAGCTAAGAGACAGTCAGTACATGAGCACCAGCAAGACAGCACTACACTACAGACACTTACAGACGCACAGAAGTACAGACAGCACAAACACTACAGACAGTAACAGAAGCACAGTCGTACAGCCGCACAGACATACAGAACAGTACAGTCAGCAACAGACATACAGACAGCACGGTCAGTACAGACACAGGACACCGGCATCACACTACAGACACCATATCAGCACACATCACTACACACTACAGAAGAAGACAGCGGCACTCATCGACACAGACACTACAGACAGCGACAACATCCGCCGACACTACAGGACACATACAGCTCGACAGCTACAGGAAAGGCACACCTACAGCATAACTACATACAACGAACAGACACTAGCGACAAGCAATACACACATACACACAGAGCACAGCACTACAGACAGCACAGACCAACTAACAGGACGCACAGGCACCAAGCCATAACTACAGACACTACCAGCACAGACAGTACACCTACAGAACCTCAGGACATACTGACAAGTACAGAGCAGCCACAGTACAGACATACAGGGCAGCACATCCGACTAACAAGACAACAGACGTACGAGCCAGACGTACATGAACAGACTACACAGTACTAGACGCACAGCCACATACACTTAAACAGCACAGACAATACAGACAGCACTACAGGACACGACAGACAGCACGGCCAACAGCAGTACCGACCACTACAGACAGCACAGACAGCTAACAGAACAGTTACAGACAGTCCAGCGCAACAGGCACAGACTAACAGCACTGAGACTACAGACAGCAACAGACACTACAGACGAACAGCAGGGACACTACAGCAGCAGTAACAGACAACAGACACAGACAAGTTACCAGACAGCACAGGCAGACGACATATGAAAACTACACGCACAGTGACAGACAGTCACAGAACAGTCACTAGAAGGTCAGTGCAACAGACCAGATACAGACAGCACTAGGCACAAGGACGTCGCAGACAGGACCCAGCCAGCCTTAAACAAGTACAGCACACATGCCACAAGACACTACACCAGTACAAGACAGACAGACAGCACAGGCACTAACAGACAGTACAGACGCGACTTAGCAGACACAGACATCGAACAGACAGCGCACAGGCACTACAACAGGACAGAAGGTACAGAAAACAGGCCTAACAAGCAGCAGCTACAGACCAGTACTACAGGTCACTAACGACAGGTACAGACGCACACACTAGACAGTACAGACAGCACAGGGCCTACGTAACAGACACGGCCGAAGGACAGCTACAGCACACTACAGACAGCTACGACACATACAGCACAGCACAGGGAACATACCAGACGTTGACAGGCACTTACAGCTACAGTAACACTACAGACAGAGCATCCAGGCACTAGGAGACAGTGACATGACGTCAGCAGCACAGGACTACAGACATACAGCGTACAAGAGCACTAAGACAATACAGACCACTACCTACAGAACGTAGCGAGACCAGCACAGACACTACAGACAGGTAGCAAGACCGGTACTAACACGGCAGCACAGGACCACTACAGACCAGTACCGTACAGACAGGCCAGCAAGGCCACTACAGACGTACAGCAGCTTACCAGACAGCACAGACACTAACAGACAGTACAGACAGCACAGCGACACTCGACAGTAACAGAACAGCACGCACTACAAGACAGTCAGACAGTAGCACAATCTAAGCAGAAGACAGTACAGACAGCACAGAGCCCGACTACCAGCACAGACAAACACAGCACGGACATCACTCCTAAACGGTGAGACCACTACAGAAACAACACTCAGACAGTCAGACAGTACGAGACAGCCACATGGACACGACAGACAGTACAGACGGTACAGACAGCACAGACACTCAGCGTCACACTACAACCACGACCATACACACAGACCACTACAGGCCAGCACTACAGCAGCATACAGAACAGTACAACAGCACGCACTCATAACGACAGTACCTAAGACGGACATCGCCAAGACAGCACAGCACTCAACATACAAGACCAGTCAGACACTAGACAGACAACACAGACAGTACACCCGACGCAGCAGCACAGACACTACAGACAGCACACACTAAGACGACAGCTACAACACAGACAAGTACACCACAGACCAGGCTACAGACACTCACAGACAGCACGACAGCACATAACTACAGACAGCAAGACTACAGACACTACAAGACAGCACAGACACTTACAGACAGTACCGACAGGCAACAGACAGCACAGACAACTAACAGGACAGTTAACAGACAGCCACAGACACTACAGACCAGTAACAGACAGTACAGACAGCACAGACACTACCCAGAACAGTACAGACACTACCAGACAGCACAGACAGCAACAGAACTACAGGACAGCACAGACACTACACGACCAGTAACAGACAGCACAGACCACTACAGAACAGGTAACAGACACTACAGACCGCACAGACCCAACTACAGACCAAGTACAGACAACACAGAACAGCACAGACACTACCGACAAGTTAACAGACACTACAGCCAGCACCAGACACTACAGGACAGTTAACAGACACTAACAGACAGCACCGACACTACAGACAGCACAGACACTACCAGGACAGTACAGACAGCACCACCCGCACCAGACACTATACAGACAGCTACAGTACAGCACAGCCACTACAGACAGCACAGACCATACAGAACAGTCAGTACAGACACGGCAACAGTGGACACTACAGACATCACAGGGACCACTAACAGCAGTAAACAGGACAAGTACAGACCACCTAAGACAGCAACAGACACACAAGACAGTACAGACCAGCCACCAGAACCGCCAGGAACAGCACAGACACTACAGGGAACAGCACAGACACTAACAGACAGGCACAGGACCAAGCCAAGACAGACAGAAAAGTTACAGAACAAGCCACAGGGACACTAACAGGACACTACAGACAGCCACAGAACAGCAAACAGACAGCACAGACACTACAGGACCAGCACAGGAACAATTACAACACTACAGACCACTACAGACAGCACAAACAGCTGGGTTTCTGTCTGGTTCTTGAGGACTCACTGCAGTTGTTGTTATTTTTCGTGGGTCACAGGCGTGCGTTTCTCCTCCGACACACACAGAGGACAGGAAGTGGAGATAACAGCTGGGCTGACCGGGAAGCAGCAACACCACCGGCTGTAGGACCCCAGGTTTGAGGAAGAAGCCGACGTTGTGAGGCAGGCAGACAGACAGGTGAGAGGCAGGACAGACAGCGGTTAGAGCAGGCAGGACAGGTGAGAGACAGGCGCAGGGTGAAGGACGTTGAGAGCACAGACAGGTTGGAGGGAGAAGACTGAAGAAGGCAGGACAGACAGGTGAGAGACAGGCAGACAGAACAGGTGAGAGGCAGACAGACAGGTGTCTTACTGCTCTCTTGCTCAGTGCTCCTCACACTAACCGTTTTCCTTACTCGTCTTCTTCTCCGTCACAGCGGGACCGCTGAAACGAACGAACTGACTTCCTGCACTCCAGACAGACCCTGACTCTTACAGCTGCAAACCAAAAACCAAACGTTTTAGTAAAACAACGTTGTTTAGTTTCAGGTGAATCGTGGAATCAGGAAATGTTACGAATATAAAATACAAGCACATAGGTGACTTGGGGGGGGGTAACGACCCCACAGGTGACTGTAACGACCCCAACAGGTGACTTGTAACGACCCACAGGTGACCGTAACGACCCCACCAGGTGACTGTAACGGGACCACACCGACGTGACTGTAACGACCCAACAGGTGACTTCTATAACGACCCAACAGGGACTTAACGACCCCAACAGGTGACTTGTAACGACCCAACAGGTGACTTAACGACCACCAGGACTGTAACGACCCCACAGGTGACTGTAAAGACACCCAACAGGTGACTGTAACGACCCCAGACAGCAAAGTGACTGTAAACGACCCAACAGGTGACCCCCTTCATACTATAACGACCCACAGGTGACTGTAACGACCCCACAAGGTGACTTTAAGGACCCCACAGGTGACTGTAACGACCCCCACAGGTGACTGTAACGACCCACGGGACACGTACAACGACCCAACAGGTGACTGTAACGCACCCCACAGGTGACTTTAACGACCCCCAAACAGGTGACTGTTAACGACCCCACAGGTGACTGTACACGACCCCAACAGGTGACTTGTAACGGACCCAACAGGTGACTGTAACGACCCAACAGGTGACTTTTGTAACGACCCCAACAGGTGACTATAACGACCCCAACAGGTGACTGTAACGACCCACAAACGGTGACTGTACCGACCCCACAGTGACTCTATAACGACCAACCGATGACTTCCTGTAAACGTACCCCAAAAACCAGGTGGACTGTAACGACCCACATGTGCGACTATATAACGACCCAACAGGTGACTGTAACGACCCCACGGTGACTGTAAACGACCCCCACAGGTGACTAACGACCCCACAGGTGACTATAACGACCCAACAGGTGACTTAACGACCCAACCAGGTGACTGATAACGAACCCCACAGTTGACTGTACAAGGGACCCCACAGGTGACTGTAACGACCCCACAGGTGACTGTAACGACCCCACAGGTGACTGTAACGACCCAACAGGTGACTGTAACGACCCCACAGGTGACTGTAACGACCCAACAGGTGACTGTAACGACCGAACAGGTGACTGTAACGACCCCACAGGTGACTGTAACGACCCCACAGGTGACTGTAACGACCCCACAGGTGACTGTAACGACCCCACAGGTGACTGTAACGACCCAACAGGTGACTGTAACGACCCCACAGGTGACTATAACGACCCAACAGATGACTGTAACGACCCAACAGGTGACTGTAACGACCCACAGGTGACTATAACGACCCACAGGTGACTGTAACAACCCACAGGTGACTGTAACGACCCACAGGTGACTATAACTGTAACGACCCAACAGGTGACTGTAACGACCCACAGGTGACCTTCACATTAAATAAAGGTTTGATCTTGTTTGACACTCACAGCAATTCAGCTCGTCACTCTTGTCCAGACAGTCGTGGTCTCCGTCACACAGCCAGTCTCTGGACACACAGCGACCGTCACCACAGCGATGTTCACGAGCCAGATCACACACTGCACACACACACACACACACACACACGGAGTCAGAGCAGAGTCTCCGGATCTGTTCATGACATTTATGGACCGGATCTGATTCCCCAGCCGGAGTGAGGAGGTGGTCTGGTTCTGTGGTTCTGTTGGCTTCATCGTCAGCATGGAGGACTGAGCGAGTCGACCCGTTTATATTCACAGCAATAAAACAAAGGTGTCAGACGTGTAGTCATAGGAAACAGTGTTGTGTTGTCGAGCTGTGTGAGGTTGGTGGACAGTGAGCAGCTGACAGACATGAGAACCCCTCGCTGCATGCTGGCACACAGACAGGTGGTGGATTCCCTCGCTCACACTCTGATCCCGAACTACGTCACAACAAGTGTGTGTTACTGTGTGTGTGTTACTGTGTGTGTGTTACTGTGTGTGTGTCTCACCACAGTTGTGTTCGTCGCTCAGGTCTCCACAGTCGTCGTAACCGTCACACACCAGAGAGGGAGACAGACAACGACCAGTGTTACACCGAAACTTCCCGTCTGAACACACTGAAGAGAGAGAGACAGGTCATGTGACTACATCCAACTGTAGCTGCTGTTAGCTCAGTCTGTTATAGAGGCGTATGTTCCCTGCCTTTGACTTATGTTTTTATGTTTGTTGTCTTTGTTGACTGCTTTTATTTCCTGTTTGTTGACTTTTACGGCGTCTTAAAGACGAGGAGGTCAGTCTGAGGGCGAGAGACGTCAACGCACAAAGACTAAAACTCTCCCTCTTTATAACTCTCAGCCTATGGGCTCTTTGACGTCGCCATGACGACCACCATCTCTGTCACAAACAGTTCCAGAAGCTCTGCCGTCCAATCAATCACCTGCAGCCACGTCGCCACGACAACGAGCTAAAAACTCCACTCTGCTATTTATACAGGCCACAGTGTGTGTGTGTGTGTGTGTGTGTGTGTCTCACCGCAGTGTGTCTCATCGCTCCAGTCGTCACAGTCGTTGTATCCGTTACAAACCAGTTTCTGAGGGACACAAATCCCTGTCATGCACAGGAAGTGGTCCTTCCCGCCGCACACAGCTGCCGACCAATGAGAGAGAGCGTACATCAGTGATGTCATCGAACCATGTGATCAGTTCAGAGTGTGTGTGTTTACTCACAGAGTTTCCCTTTGACCTGTCGTGGCGTGTAACAGGTGTAAGGGGCAGGGCTTGCGGTTGCCGTGGGTGATGACGATGATGGCGCCGGCAGAGTGGCGGTGGTCGTGTTGCTGAACTGCGAGCAGCGCAGGAACTCAGGCCAGGAGGCGTTGAACATCTGCAGGACAGGCTCGCAGCCTTCCCTCGCCGCCTCGCAGAACGACGCGCAGGGCAGCACGACGCGCCTGCACAGGGAGACTACATTACCCAGAATGCTACTGTGATGGAGGCTACGACGCGCCCACTCAGAGAGAAAAACACGACACACTATGAGAGGTCAGAGGTCAACAAGTATGTGTGTTCTAATTTAAGAGTGTGTGTGTGTGATGTGATTCTCAGCTGTGTTCAAACACACACACACACACGCTGCCCCACTTACAACCTGAACAGCTGATTCATGTGCAGCAACAGACCAGGAAGAGAGCCAGGCTACGAGCTAAGCTAACCCAGGAAGAGAGCCAGGCTACGAGCTAAGCTAAGCTAAGTGTTAGCGTTACCTGCTGTGCGTCCCGTCAGCAGCGACACACTCGGGCAGTGCCAGCGAGCAGCCGAACAGCATGATGTGTCTGTAGCAGGACAGTCTGCTGAGGTAGCTGAAGAACCTGCAACAACAAAGAGACGTCTGAATACCCCTCACATCACCTGCGTCAGAAAGAGAGAGAGAGGGACAGCTGTGGTTGAGCCACAAAGAGGAAGGGAGCGCTGACAGGATGTGGTTACCTTAGCAACATGTCGACCTCGGAGCTCTTCACCACGGCGACCGAGGAGGACAGCCATGTTTGGTTGTAGGGCAACATGTGACACTGAGGCTCCGCGATCAGCTGACAGCTGCCTGCAGACAGACTGAGAGTCAGGCTAGCTTTACCTGTTAGCTTGTTTGCTAAAGGGCTGCTGAGCCAGTGTCGTGCCAGAACCGGAGCATGATGACTCACATCAGCTGCTGAACAGTGTTGTTGACCTTCACTGTGTACTGAGCCATCGTTAGCTAACCAGCTAGCTCACACTAACCCCCAAATTCCACCGGGCACATGTGCACCGCGTGCAGCCGCTCTAATCAATGTTTCAAACCCCGCCCGCATCGCTGCAGCTGACAGCGAGCCAGACACAGAAACATCAGGACGGACTGAAACAGAGACGGGGACGTGTCCGGCGGAGTTTCGGGGTCAGAGTTAGCTTGATGTCCCGTTAGTCTGGTGACTGCCCAGTGTCCAATCAGAGGACAGGACAGTGTGCAGCTCATTAGCATTCACCTCGTCTCCACGTTAATACAGAGACAGAGAGAGAGACAGTGAAGGACAGTGGACGAACGGAGATGAGGAGAATTTTAAAATAGAAACTGAATGAACGATTTATCATCACACACACACACACTCCGTCCTGCATTAATGGAGTCTAATAAGATTTTAGTGTTTGACAGAAAAGGACACAATAACACAGACAGAAGCAGAGCAGAGGATTCTGGGATTTGTAGTTTTTTTCTCTGTTACCTGAGTCGGGTGCTGCGGTGGTGCCGATCGGCCAGGCGGTGCTCAGTGACGCCACAGAAGTCAGCCAATCAGGAGGCGTGCTTGTGTATGGCTGGGTGGGCGGAGCCTGAGAGGAGGCTGGAGAAGTGCTGGTGGTGGCAGCAGGTGTGCTGTGGTCATGGCCGGATGTGACGTCATCATCCTTGTGGTCATCGCGGTGGACACGGTTTTGTGGCGCGACCGTGACGTTTACCATCTCAAAGAAGGAGGAGGGGTTTGTGCTGTTGCTATGGTAACTGGGGTCGCTGTCTGCAACGGGCTCGGGGGAGGGGAGGGGGCTGGAGTCCAGGAGGCTGCTGCCGAATATACCTGCAGAGAGACAACCAGGGTCAGCTGCAGGTCAGAGCAATTAACTGCAGCTGTGCTCTGTCTGTGTGTGAGTGACTGCTGAGAGACAGAAAATCTCTAAATGAAGCCCCTCCAACTAGTGGACACTAATGCCAAACGGTAGGTGTTATCAAAAAGCCCAAATGACCGTGAGCATCCTCATCTTGTCGACCATGTGAATGCTGAATTTCAGTGTGTGAAGTTAAAAAATGTGACCTGGGGAGAGAGAGAAAGAACAGGTGCCCCGTGCTCCTTTGGGAAATTTCTACTCTCCAGTTTACATGGCAGTAGATGGGGCTGTCGGTGGGTGATCCTGGAGCATCAGTGCGTCTCCCGCCAAAACTATAAGTCTGACAGCTTCAGCAGTGATATCGCTGCGTAGCCCACGAATTTTCCTACGTTTCTACATAGAAACGTAGGAAATTTCTTATTTCTGTAGAGTGACATTTGTGGCCAGGAGAGCCGTTTGCAAATGTATTTTGCGTGCTGAAATTCGTCAGAATAATCAGTATGGGGACACTCAGTGATCATGATTCATTCATAAAAACAGACATCGTGTCTATCAGACATGTTGCGTTCAGGAACACACCAAACAGTCGGATCACAGCTTGTGCTGCTCGTTACCAGATCTGACAGCTACAGAGGAGGTACAGACTGTGTGTTCACAGTGAGGCTGTTACAAAGGTTCACTCATGGTGTGTGTTCTATCGTTACCGTAACACCGTCAGGACCAACTCAAATAAATCATCAGGTGATCGACACCTTAAACATCGAGACACACAGATAAAATTCAAGTTTGAGCTCCATGTTATGTGTGTGTGTGTGTGTTGTGTGTGTTAACAGTGTAATGTTAATGGCATGTGCAGTGCAACAACTGCTGAGCCTGTGTTCGACGTGTACGTGTGTTCAACGGGAAAACTATGAATAGTGTCAGAGTGATCCAGTTACCATGGTGAAGCAGACAGACTGCTCTATTTACATCTGTCACACACACACACACACACTCACACACAGTTAACATGGGAAATAAGGAGTCACTGACAGATTTCAACAACTACGCACAACCTGACATATAAGTGAATATATACTGAATATATACTGTATACCTGAACATTTATGCTACGTATACTGCAGTAAGTACCTGAACATATACTGAATATATATTGAATATATACTGCAGTATGTACCTGAACATAAACTGAATATATATTGGATATATACTGCAGTATGTACCTGAACATAAACTGAATATATATTGAATATATACTGCAGTATGTACCTGAACATAAACTGAATATATATTGAATATATACTGCAGTATGTACCTGAACATAAACTGAATATATATTGAATATATACTGCAGTATGTACCTGAACATAAACTGAATATATATTGAATATATACTGCAGTATGTACCTAAACATATACTGAATATATATTGAATATATACTGCATGTAATTCCCTGCACAAATTGAATATAATATTGGATTATACTGCAGTCTTTACCGAACATATACTGAACTATATATTAGAATAATACTGCATGTCTGTACCTAAACATAACAACGTGAATATATATTGACGATAATAACTGCAGTTATTACCTGAACTAAACGGAATATTCTATACTGAATATCTACTGCAATGTATGACCTGAAAACATAAATTGAATATATGTGGATATATACGCCGCAGTTGACTGAACATTTACATTGGAATTAATCATTGGATAATTACCTGCAATGTACTACATAAATGAATTATGCTACGAGTAATACTGAATAAATGAATATTTTGGAATATATACTGCCAAGTACCTGAACTAACTTGAATTTCATTGGATATATTCCTGCAGTAGGTTCCTGAAACATATATGAATATATATTGGATCTATACTGCCAGTAATGTGACCCTGAACATCACTGAATTATATTCGAATATATACGCAGATGGACCTGAACATAAACTGAATTAAATATTGGACACATAATACTGCAGTATGTACCTCAATACTATATGAAACATATACTGAATATATACTGGATATGAATGCACTGCATGTCTATATGCGTAATAACATATACTGAATTATATGAATATATACTGCCGTATGTACCTAAACATAAACGAATATATATGGATATATCTGCAGTATAGACCGAACCAAACTGAAATATATATGGAATAATACTGCAGTATGTAACCTGACTATATGAATATATATTGACCATATAACTGCAGTATGTACTGAACAAAACGAATATATATTGAATATATACTGCAGTATGTACCTGAACATAAACTGAATATATATTGAATATATACTGCAGTATGTACCTGAACAAGAAAATGATATATGAGGAATATAACTGCAGTAGTACCTAAACATATACGATATATATTGATAATATACTGCAGTATGTACCTGAACATAACTGGAAATATATTTGACTATATACTGCAGTATGTACCTTGAACTATCTGAATTTTATTAGATCTAACTGCAGTATGTACCTAACATAACTGAAATAATATGAAATATACGCGTATGTACCACTGAACATAACTGATTATATTTGAATATATACTGCATATGTACCTGAACATAAACTGATATATATTGAAATAAATACTGCCGAATTACTGAACATATAACTGAATATATTTGAATATATACTGCAGAGTACCTAAACATACTTGAATATATATTGAATATAACTGCAGTATGTACCTGAACATAAACGGAATATATTGAATATATTTCCGTGCAGTTGTACCTTGAAACCTAAATTATATATTATGGATACTTACTGCAGTATGTACACATGAAATAATGACATATATATGGATATATACTTGCAGTATGTACCTGAACATAACCCGAATATATATGCATATATACTGCGTATGTACCTGAACAAAATTGAATATAGTATTGAATATATACTGCAGT
Source organism: Larimichthys crocea (assembly GCF_000972845.2). NCBI lineage: Eukaryota > Metazoa > Chordata > Actinopteri > Sciaenidae > Larimichthys > Larimichthys crocea. The sequence goes on along the minus strand of NW_020855041.1, from coordinate 19,834 downwards.
ATTGTTACTCTGACATAATTGAATCTATAATTGATATATACTGCAGTATGTACCTGAACATAAACCACCTGCTTCCATGAGGCAGAGGTTGTGTTAGTGCTGTGAAGAGCTTCATGTTACATCTGTCATATAAATAAACTGCGTGTTATATAAGCATATTTAAATTCAAACGTATACATGGAGCTGCTCACGGTTCGGAACAGATGCATCACAGCGGGGCCGCAGACAAACATGCCAATCACTGATCACATTCCAGTTCAGCACAAAGGTACGGCATGATGTGATGTCATATATAAAATATACTATATAAAATATACATATATAAATATACATATATAAAAATCATGCTGAGAGTCTGCAGAGGTTCGCTTCAAACGACAGACAGACGGACGGAGACACAACACAAAAGTTGACAGACTTTAAAGACTGTTAGCTGGTTAATATGAGGCGGGGGAGGGGGACGCAACCAACAACAGCTGCTTGAGGAGAAAGGAGAAGAGGAGAAAGAGAGAGGGAGAGGAATGAAGGGAGCGAGGGAAAGAGACGAGAGGGTGAGAAGAGTATGAAGGTGATCGAAGATTATTAGAGGACGAAATAAATTAGGAGGAGTATAGAGTAAGAAAGATATAAGGAGGAAGTCAGCGGAAAAGGAGTACAGAGGATAGGAGAGAAGAGAGTAGGAAGAGTAGTAGGGATCGACATATGAAATGAATCCTTAGACGTAGACGATAGATGAGTGTAATAGTATAATTGAAGGAGCAAGAGATGAGAAACTAGGAGTAGCATATATAAGGAGGAGTATTAAGATTATCCTGCTTAGATCATATGAAGGTACGAGAGACTGATTTAATAGATTGTTTATATATATATTGTTCATCTTTATTTACTCGCGCATCTTCACTACTCTTACTTCTTCGTAGCTCCCTTAGCCCGTTCGTATCAACTTCCGCTCGCATTATCCTCTACTCTTCGTCCTCTGTACGTCTCTCCGTAGTCTTCCGGGCTCATCGTTTCTTCCTTTCATACTTTGTCCTTCTCCTCTGCATTCTCGCGCTCCGTCATTCAATACGTTCTCCGATCTCGCCATCTGCTCGTACAGTCTTACTATGCTATTAGTACGTCCTCTTCTTCAGCGCCTCTTCCTCTGCTTCTTTCCGATCGGTATTAATCATTAGTATTATGTACTCATTAGACGTCGTCTTCACTCCCCATTTTTTCTCTTCTATCTATGCGATCGCCTATGCGTATAGACCCCTTCTTAGTACTATGCGTAGTAGATTCATTGTGAAACAGAAACTGTGTCAAAAGAAGAAATGTTGGATAGAATATGAAATAAGGAACAAGGAGTGAAGTATAAAATGGAAGTGACCGATACAAACAAGTCAGAGTTTACAGAAGACAGATGCAAATATATTGTAGGATGTTGTGGTGCATTGAGGAGGATGGTGGATGGAGCTGTTTACTACCATGTGTTAAATATTTTGAACTTCTTTGTCTTGAATGTTGGAACGGTAACTCTGCTCCTGATTGGGCCGAGAGTCCCCCCGGTCATGGGGACAAGGGGAAGCATACCACACCACACACAACACACACACACACACACACAAACCAGCAACACGTTCCCACACATTCACACAACACACACACGTCACACAAACACACACACACAGTCACAACACACACATACACACACACATACATCACACACAACACACACACACAACACCACCACACACACCCCACACAGACACCACACACACACCCAACCCACACATACACACACACTACCACCACCAAACAACAGCACACACACACCACACACCACACCATACAACCACACACACAAACACACACACACTGTCACACACACTGTCACAGCACAAGCACACACACACACACTGTCCCACACACACCCACACACGTAGATGATGAAATCTTGACACCTAGAAACGCATTCCTTCCAGGTCTTCTTTCGTCCCCTCATGGACACATGCTTTAGCATAACCACACGATAAAGCAGCTAACTGCTAAGTAGCCCGGTCAGCATGCTAACAGAACCGGGCTCAGCAAGCCGTAACTCGAACGGTTTGGAGCCTCTGAAGACGCAACAGGGATAAACGTGACAGTAACCGATGCTGACTCCACAGACTTCATGATGAGAAAACATTAATAGCACATGGAAGCTAAAGCTAACATAACAAAGCTAATGCAGCTAACACTAGAGGAGCCAGCTGGTTTGGAGCTAAGCTAATGTAGCTAACTGCTAACATAAGCTAATGCTATGGACTAACCTAGTTAGCTCACTGCTAGACGTTAGCTCACTGCACGTAGCTAAGCCACACGTTAGCTCCATTACTTATGTAAACTTGGTTTAGCTCGGTCCAGTTGTGTATGCTAACGTGAACGGACTCAGCCCGGACGCCAGGACCAAACCCGACTGCTGTGTTCCTGTTAGACTGGACACTGCTGGTTCAGAGGTTCTGGTCGCTGTGTTCACTGTTAGACGGAGACACTGCCGGTCAGAGGTTCTGTCGCTGTGTTCACTGTTTAGACGGCAACTGCCGGTTCAGAGGTTCGTTGGGCTGTTTTCGTTTAGATGAAACGACTGCTGGTTCGAGTTCTGTTTCCTGTCGCGTGTTCACTTTTGACTGGCACTCTGCTGGTTCAGAGGTTCTGGTCTGTCGTGTTCCCGCTGTTAGACGGACCACTGCTGGTTCAAGGTTCTGGTCGCTGTGTTCACTGTTAGACGGGGACACTGGCGTTCAGAGGTTCTTTCGCCGTGGTTCAGCTGGACAGGCGGGGGGGGGGGCTGTTTAGACTGGACACTGCCGGGTTCAGAGGTTCTGTCGCTGTGGTTCCTGTTAGACTGGACATCGCGGTTCAGAGGTTCTGTCGCCGTGTTTTCGCTGTTAGACTGGACACTGCACAGGTTTCAGAGTTTCTGTCGCGTGTTCGCTGTTAGGACTGGACACTGCAGGTTCAGAGGTTCTGTCGCTGTGTTCGCTGTTAGACTGGACACTGCTGGTTCAGAAGTTCTGTTCAGCCTCATGGCGCTGACTCAAAGGTCGACTCATAGTGTAGGTAACTAGCGTGTGTGTGTGTGTGTGTTTACCGGTCAGGGTGAGGGCGAGCAGCAGCAGGCCGGCCAGCAGGCTCACGGTGGGGATCAGGATGTAGAGCAGAAGTCGAAGGTGATTGGTCGATCCCAGCTTGTGAGGACACGTCTCCCCGCCCATCCCGACCTCGGGTCTTCGAGTCTGAGGACGACACATCAACCCGGGGTTATGACATCATTGACGTGTCACCGTCTGTGTGTGTGACGTCACAGCAGTGAGTTTGTTGAGCGGACATAAAAGAGACCTCAAACGCCTCACACAAGTCCAGTCTAAACCACGCCCCCCCCCCCCCCTCAGGTTATTTATAGCGAGCAGAGAGGGCGGTCCAGCCCGGCCCGGCCTGGCCTGGCTCGGCCCGGCCCGGGTGTCCTCTCAGAGTTTCCATTGGACACGTTAAAGTTATTTTTGAAGCGACACGATGACGAGCTGACACTCAACACCGATATGCTTTAAGTGCTGCTCGCTCCACCTCTCTCTCTCTCTCTATGTTAATACAGTGAGACTGTTTATATTAACACTTAATTATTCATGATTTTAGTCTGTTAAAAACCTCAGAGCTGAGACTTTTATTTTGAAGGTCAAACTTACACTACGGAAGCTGAATCACATCAAAATAAAAGTTTTAAATATATTATAAATATAAAATCTATAATCTATATCTGCTTATGATTTTATCAATCTGACATTTTATTATTTGGTTTATTTAATCCATGAAACATTTTTGTTCTTTTTGTTTAAATCAAGAATCATTAACTGAGTTAACTAATCAGGATGAATAAATATTATTTCAGATTCATTTATAACTCAAAGTGATAAACGAAAACATTTTTTATCTTTGGTGCAGTTATCAAACGTAACGGACACGGGACTCGATAAACTTTATTGACACATTTGATAACTTTACATGAAAACAAATAGAACATAATTCTAAAGAATTATTAAAGTTTCAAACAAAACAGCTGACATTAAGTTTTATGTTGAAATAAGTTGTTTTATTATTGAAGATTTCCTGTAAAAAATCTAACTAAATATCTTGTGATGATTTGATTTATTTATTGATGTTTTAGTGAACGGAATATTTAAAAACGTGTTCTGACGATTGACTCGTTAATTAACAGATGATAATAATAATAATAAAGCTTCATGTTTTCATGTTCTTTCATTAATAATTAACCTGTCTTTTATTAGATAAACTCAGATATTAATCATTAAAAAGTTTATAATGAAACGTTAAATTAAAAGAAGCATCAGACTGGAAACTTTAAGATAATGATTCACTAAGACTGAACCTCGTTAAGTTCTTATTACAGCCCTCACTAATTATTATTTGTTTAGTCAATAAGTATTTAAAAATCTGAATTAATCAAAGTCATTCTGACATCGTTATAATTAACTGAATATGTCTATGTGTATATTTCCTGGATGACGGTTCGCCGAAGAGTCGACTCGGTCATTCCCGTGGACAGAGCGACTCACCGGCTCGCTCTGCCCCAGGCGGAGGCTCTTTTCTGGGGGAGAGTTCACCGAAGAGTCGTCACGGAGGACCGAGAGTGGACTTTAACAGACAAACTGATGAAAATGTCAATATACAATCTATAGTCTATATCTACAGTCACGTGGTTACAGACTGAGTGTTTGTGGGTGAGTTCTCAGCAGAACTGTTCTGGTTCTGGACGGGTGATGAACATTCAAATATAAAAATCTGATTTCCAGTTTCAGTTAGTCACGAGCTGAATGTGTCAACTTGTCCATCAGAGACTTTCTTAATTATTCACTAATTACTGGAGCTTTGATGTCGAACCGGGGACAGACTGTGAGCAGAACCGACAGCGGCGGGAAGACAGCGAACAGAACCGGAGCCGGAGGACGGAGACACGGAGACACGGAGACAAGGAGACGGAGCGCCACATTCAAGGACAATAGCACAGACACACACACACACACACACACACACACACACACACACACCGACACTCACCGCCGCAGTTCCCGCTCCGCCGCTGAAGGTGACACGCGGGCAGGTCTCCAGCCGCGCGGACAACATGACCTGATGCTGCCCGCCGAGCGCGAGACCATCCCTCTGCCTGCTGCCCGCGAGCTCCGCTAACTAACCGAGCACGAGACACGCTGGCTCCGCCCCCTCAGGCTCTCTCACACACACACACACACACACACACACACACACACACTGCTCAGGTTGTCTGCACGTGACGGAGCCTTAACGACAGATTAAATCCAATTCACGGTCAAGTGCATGCTGGGACATGAGCCTCGTGCTGTGTGTGTGTGTTTTAAAAACACACACACACAGACACACAGACACACACACACACACACACACACGCACACAAGTTTAACCACAACGTGTGTGTGTGTGTGTGTATGTGGGGACCTTGTGAAGAGTGGGGACATGATTTATGGGGACGTTCTGCTCTGCTCGGACTTCAAAATCAAAAATCACACGACGTCTGTAACGACAACAACAAACACACAAATTATAATCTCGACAGCTAAAACAGGCTAACTACAAGCTAACTACAAGCTAACTACAGGTGAACTACAGGCAAACTACAAGCTAACTACAAGCTAACTACAGGTTAACTACAAGCTAACTACAGGTTAACTACAGGCGAACTACAAGCTAACTACAAGCTAACTACAAGCTAACTACAGGTTAACTACAAGCTAACTACAGGTGAACTACAAGCTAACTACAGGCTAACTACAGGCGAACTACAAGCTAACTACAGGCTAACTACAGGCGAACTACAAGCTAACTACAGGTTAACTACAGGTGAACTACAAGCTAACTACAAGCTAACTACAGGCTAACTACAGGTTAACTACAGGCTAACTACAAGCTAACTACAGGCTAACTACAGGCTAACTACAAGCTAACAAGAAGCTTGAACAAGGTGACTAGCTAAAGATAAGCTAAAACAAGCGGCCGCCTCTGTGGCCTCATTCAAAAAACCTTTTGTAACAACTTTAAACTCTCGAACATCCTCAAAGATTCAGATGCCAATCAAACCTCTACTGGTTGAAACCAAGCAGCAACCTGAGGCTGGCTCCAGAAGTGAGTCAGTCTCCATAAGTCCCCATGTTCAAACAGTTTTGGTTTCATTTCTTAAATGATTTGAGTTCAAAGTTCCTTTCGCATGCTCTTTAATCCTCCTGTGTACTCGGAGCAAACTGAGGCGAAATAGTTTGTTTCAAAGTTTCAACTTGAGCAAAACATCTTTGACTTCATTAATACGAGAAGAAAGCTACAGCTAGCATTGTGTTGGTGAACGTGAAACTGATGATGAATGTGTGAATATTTATAATCAGACAAAAGGAAACGGGGTCAAAGGTCGTATGAATAAACTTTAATGAGGGCTGCTCGTACAGGAACACTTGAAATGATTCTTTAGGCCAAATAGAAGAAAAAAAAAAACCCTCTCAATCCTGAAATATTCAATTTTACCACCCCCCCCCAAAAAAACACAAAATGTTTTTAATGAATTAAAACCTGATTGATGTTTTTTGGACCCGTCAGATCAGAGGAAGTCCGACAATACAACCGAACATGAACGTTCACACTTTTAAACGTCAGATGTTAAAAATCAGTAAATGAATCAGTCGACATCAGCACGGTCAGCGTGAGCGGGGACAGATGTTTCACATTTAAGACTTACAAACATTCATCCTGTGTTCAATTCTTCAACAAACAAACAGGAAGGAAAAAAAACTACCAAAATAAAAGACAATAAGAGAGTGAAATTAAAGTCAACATGTTCGTGTTAGTGTGTCGGTTCAGGGCGTGGTCAGGAGGTAGTAGGCGGTGGCCGACAGCAGAGCTCCAACCAATGGGACAAGGACGGCGGCGGCACACTTCCTCCACCACCCCGCCCTCCCCTCGTCATCATCCACCTCCTCCCTCCTCCCTCGCTTTTTGCTCCTCCGACCTCCTCGCTGCTGACGCTTCTCGAACGCCTCCAGCTCCTCCTGAACGCAACGGGTAGATCAACAGGTAACGAGGCGGATTCATCAAGGCTGAAGCTTGTTAACCTCATTAATGATCAAAGACTCACCTGAAGTTTCTTCTGCTCCTCCTCCTGAGCTGCTCGCTGCTCCGCCTCCTTCAGCTGAACACACACACACACACACACACACACACACACACACAGAGTGGTTAGTGTGTATCAGATGTGATTCTGTCACTGTACAGGTGTGTGTGTGTTTGTTTGTGTACCTGACTGACTTTCCTCTGCTGGTCTCTGCAGGTGTCATCACACTGAACACACTGATCCGACAGAGAGCACGGGAACTCCTACACACACACACACACACACACACACACACACACACACACACGTGTTGAAACGCATGCACATTGAAAGTAGCAACAAAAATAGATTATAATAAACGTGTATGTATGTGTGTTAAATATGTGAAATGTGTGTTTGGGTGTGTGTATTTTCTTTGTGTGTCTGTCACAGGATGTGTGTGTGGTGTGTGTGTACCTTCTTAATCCTCTTGCAGGGACATCGCAGCTTCACCTTCTGTTGACATTTCCCCTCACACACTCCTGGATGACACACCTGCTTACATCGATGTCCACAGCTCAGCTACACACACACACACACACACACACACACACACACACACAGTGTGAATAAACACAGCTCCATCACACTCTGGTTCTGGTTCTGTCAGTGAGGCAGGGGAAGACTTCCAGCAAAGAAGAAAAACACAGTGTGAAACATGAAGCGACCCGTGACATCAGTGAAAACAAACCCGATGTTTGATCCCCAGAACCAGCCGGGACTATATTCAGTCTGAACGGACTATATGAGTGTGTGTGTGTGTGTGTGTGTGTAAACATACCACTGCTGTAGTCAGTGTTTGTTATTTCATCCGTGGGTGTGTTTGGCTCTGTCAGACTGTTTTCATAGTTTGCAGGAACACACACATGCACACACACACACATTCATTTCCTGCAGACTTACCTTGATCTCACCAAAACTACTCCTTTCCTACCTCCTGTGGGGTTCAGTCCCGATAAAGTGTATCACAACCAACAGTGCCCCCGAAAAAACACGTCATATCCCGATAAAACACGTCATATCCTGATAAAACACATCATATCCCGATTAAAACACGTCATATCCTTATAAAACACGTCATATCCTGATAAAACACGTCATATCCCGATAAAACACATCATATCCCGATTAAAACACGTCATATCCTGATAAAACACGTCATATCC